>NW_008752200.1:165490-208133 GCF_000715545.1 Opisthorchis viverrini | reverse complement strand
AGTCTTCCATAATCGTATCAATGACGAAGATCAAGAGGAGTGTTGAAAGTGGACAACGCTGACACCACTTGATGTGGTGAACTCAAGCAAGAGCTTCCCGTAGACTCCCACGCGGCCGAGGGAGTTGGTGTACAGGGCCTCAACTAGGGTCAAGAATTTATGGGGGACACCTTTGCTCCGCAGACACTGCCATAGTGCCTGACGGTCTATAGAGTCAAAGGCAGCTTTCAGATCAAGGAACACAACCATTGTTGGATTCTGGAAGCAGTGTCACTGCTCCAGAATCTGTCAGAGGGCTAGAATGTGATCGGTGTATCCTCTTGCAGGGCGGATTTGCCTCCCCCTGTGTTCAGTCAACAGTCAAAGGATAAAACCAAAAAGGACAATCGATGCCACAGCTACCAAGCTGATGCCAAGGTGGTTTTCACACAGCATCTATGTACCCTTTTTGAAGACAGGACTAATTGCCGATATGCCTTATTCTGCAGGCACCTCTTCGTTTCATATAGCACTACTATGTTTTGTCAGGTGGATTATCAGGGATTTCATGCCTTCTTTGATGAGGACCGGATACAGACCATCCGATCCTGGTGCCTTTTTTAGTCTTAGTATGGTATTTTATACTTTATTTCTCCGACGGGCGATTAAGGTTTACATTCCACTCGTCCGTATGCACTATATTCACGGGCTGGGTTGCAGTAGGCCAGCTAAATTGTTCTTCGAAGTGTTTGGCCCATCTTTTCAGTCGACGTTTTTGTGAGTGAATTAATGAGCTGCCTTCTTCACTTATCGTTTCACTGTCCGTTGCTTTGCTATGGGGTAGTCGATCCTATCATTTGATGTAGAACACAGCTGTTCCCGGGTTCTAAACCCTTCTCCGTCTCCCGATCTTTCGACTTCCAGGTGGGCTCTCGGTTTCTCCTTAGACTCTTCACAATTTGGCGTTTGAGGGATTTGCGTGTGCCGTCAAATTCGTTGCCTGCTGGTATAGCTTTCCTGGCATCAATCATGGATAGCGATCTCGATGATAACCACTGGTTTTCGGACGGACAGCACTGAACGCCGCTTACACCTTTCACATTTCGCCACACTTCATTCACATGCTCATTGTCGGTGCAGTATTGGTTTACTGCGGAGAATTGTTGGGGTAGCTCAGATTGATACTATTGAGCTAGTTTTTCCAAGATAGTGGATTGGCATGCTTCTTGCTGACTTGCGAGGACCTGAGGGAGCACGGACTATTAGGCGTGCGCGCTCCATGGCGTGGTCGGAGTCAAGTTGTGTTCCCCAGAAGAAACGGCAGTCTTGAATTGTAGCTCTCCACCGGTGGCTTATGGCCACGTGACCCAGTTGGGCCCACGGTTGATTTGCAGTTGTTGGCCGCCAGCCTACTCGATGCGAATGTATATGCTGAAAGTTTGTACGCCGCCAGCCTACACGATGCGAATGTATATGCTGAAAGTTTGTACTGACCAAACAGCCCCAGACCGCCTCATAGCACGACCACCCACAGTTCGGGATCTCACCGCTCTTGGTCTGTGTGCTTCACTTTGGACTTCCTCGGGGTGGTTTAACCTTGTTCCGACCATTTCTATCCCGCGAGATTATTGATGCACTTTTGTCCAACCACGACGTCAAGGTGGCATCTTTAGCTTGAGACTCGGTGTGTGCAGCCAACACCGAATACCTGCTTCAAAATTATGTTAACCAGAGTCGTTTGGTACCCGAAGTAACCCAGTGGTTAAGGCGCGATCCTACGACGAGGTAAATCCATGGTCCTAACCCAACCTTGGTATGTTAACCGCTGGTGTTGATGCTCGAGTGACCTGGCAATTTTCCAACCCGCATTTTTATTTGGTTGACCCGGCCTCCAGACACTGAAAGGCTGTTGCAGTTGGACGGTCATTACTATTTTTACTCTTAAAGTCCTCCTGCCACGGTATTCTCCAACATCCTACCAGCCACAAACCCAAATTGACTACATCACCATCAATTACCGATGACGTGGTTCATTAACTGAATGCCACTCGTTTTCATGCACTTTTTGGGATTCTGAATACACACATCTGAAATCATTTCTGTTCGCTTCCCAGGGCCGTTTGAAAGATGGGTAAAAGATAGCGTTCAGCTGTAACACCCTTTCGGTGCCTAGCTGCCATGCTGCCAGAAGGAAGCACGATGGCTAGGATACTGCCAGGTTGTCCAAGCCTAGACAGGGGATTTCGAGAGGCAGAGGTCGGGTTCGAACCACGGACCTTCCGGTCAGTGAATTCGAACTCTAACCAGTGAGCCATCTCGCCCCGAAGGATGGACAACTAGCTCAGTAACCAAGGCTAGCCGGTCCGGAGGTTAAACGAATTTATCCGAACCGTCTTTTGGACAAGCTCCCAACTGCTCTACCGTCGGGTATCAATCTTTGTGAGATCGGGGTCTCCACAGCCTTGTATAATGCAGTGGATTATTTCGGCCGCGCAGCGCTACTAGGTCCCCTCAAACCTTGGATATCAGGCAGGACAATTGTTCCGCTTGAATCTTGGCGAAATGTTCAGCCCATCCTGAACGTAATTCAGCCTGATGAATTATCGGACGTCAAGTGAAAGTCAGCGTTCGTACCGATCCCGAAGCCTGGGAAACGGAAGTCTAAGGAAATGAGAGAGGCCAGAATACCGGAATGGGCAGGATGAATTGGCATTGTTCACGGATGGGGCTGAAGTCCTCAGCCAGCGCTTATCTGATCTGCTTTCCTGCTTAGTGGAAAGGGAACCCCCCAAACACTAAGTCCCTCCTCGGTCCTTCTTTACTCTTTTCTTTACAGTAAGGCTTTTCTCGGTCCATCTTTACTTTTTTTACAGTAAGGCTTTCAAATAAGTCATGGTTGTACGGCAGTGAAGCATCGGTGTCATGCTGTCGGTGATGATGATGATGCACAGTTTAGGTTTTTCTACATTTCACAAGTGCATTTGACCCAGTCGTCTGGTTTTTCAGCAAGGAATTCCCCAGAATTCTGTCAGCATAATATGTTCTTTGTATTCTGAGACTTCCGGCAGCGTAAGAGTTTACGGAGAGCTCTCCACTCCTGTTCATTTTCTGGTCAACGAGATAGTGAGACGGATGCTGGAATGCCTTTTAAAAACCCTGGTGGTTCGGGAGTCCTGTCGATCTGGAATATGTGGACGTTATCATTCTCTTCGAAAATGAGAAGGCACACATTATTTTGATGGACTACTAACTTCATATGCTCTGCATCCACAAAGTGTACGGCTGTGCTCCCGGATCTGCAGTCACTTTGCACGTAACTTACAGTGCAGTGTGAAACATTCTACATATCTTGGAGGCTGTGAAGGTCTCGATCGTAGTGTGATAAATGAAGTCGGTACACGATTCCCTAAAGCCCGGTTGGTGTTCGCTAACTTGATGTATTGTGGTGACAAAGTGACCAGTCCCTGAGTTTCAAGGAACTTGTGTATCACTACAGTATGAGCCAGTCCCTGAGTCTCAAGGAACTTGTGTATCACTACAGTATGAACTGTTTTGCATGGCTGGGGCGTGGCATCCGTAAGCAGCATAAATGAAACTTTAGGTCTTTGATAACCCTTGTTTCATGGCCATAGCTTGTGCTAATGAATCCTAAACGATACACTTAGACATGGGTGTTAGGGTACGCAGTGGATTTCAATGAAAAAATGTGTTGTGGTTGGGTCACATATCGCGCGTGACGAGTCGTCATACCGTACCCAGTTAAGGGTGGTGCAGGCAGCGGGGTGACCAACTTTTAGTTGGTCGCTTACGAAGATCGTGGTCACTGTCCATGCGACTGGTCTTCCAGGGTGGAGTCCGAGTGATCATCCCTCTGCATCCTTAGGGACACTGCAGAGATGGCTGCTAATCGATATCATTAGAGCTCTAGTCGTTTTCTGTCCAGACTATCTAAATGAGCTCATGGAGATGTAGGGACATCGAAATGATCGTGACACGCTAGAACCAGTTCTCTTTGTTATCCAATTTTATTTTTTTTCTTCGGAGTGATAAGTATATAAGTACCGGTTTTGAAAACTGATGTTTTGCTGTCGGTGATGATAATGAAGGAGGAGGACAATAATAATCCTTTATCGTACGACTTCTTTTACTTCCGTTTTTTTATCGTGCGCCAACTGTCCTGTTATTTCACTTTTGCAGACAAACTTTCCCCAAACTTGCTGAAACTTCAGAGCTAAACACCATTCCCGAAATGTCGGGAAATGTAATCCCCAGAAGTATACTACAAGTTGTCGGTACGAACGGAATTGGAAGATACGTGCCGCAGCTGCAACGAATAACGATCAAATTCTGTAAGTCTCGGTCGGATTCTAAAGGTGTCAGGTACGCTTGTTCCTTTACAATCGTTCAACTCTCAAGGGACTATATCGAGGGATACTTGGTTGATTTCGCTCGGAGAAATCCCGCGACTGTTGTTTATGTAAAGCCTCGTCGACACAGGCCGCCGCTGCTTGTAGCTGAGTATCGTATGTTGATACTACGAGTAACTCTGGTTGTTTTCAGTGTGCGGAAACTGGCAATACGTAAAAGCTTCTCAAATGGAATGTGAAGAGATTCATAATTGGATGGAATTTTTGCGAAATCGTTCGGGGTTGGATATCATGCCGATTTACAAGACTTGGTCCACCAAGTCACCGTCAATACAGGGCATGTGGCACCCATTTAATTCGGAGTCTGAAACAGATTGTTTACTCAGTCCAGAAGAAATCAAGCAAAACCTCCACATCCTATCTGAACCTGTGCGTATTGATGGGCTCACCGCCGAGGACCGCCTCTTGGACCTTGCAGAGAAACAACAACTTAGAGTTGACAACTAAAATGCAATAAAGAACTCGGGTGGCCCTGTAAATAATAAACGCTGTAGTACGTTTATCTCTTTTACTAATTAGTAATGAAGGGTGGGTGCGAACGTGGGGTCTAACCGGAATAATTACCACTGCTTCCACAGTTGCTGATATTCTGACGTTGAAATTCCTGAAGGGACCCCAGCTCCAACTTCCGAATCGTATCATCAACTAGTACGTCTTTCTTCTCTCCTTCATCCCATTGCTCTCTGTCAAGAGAAACGCCGCTGAGCATGAAAACTCACTTCGTTGTTATCTAGGTCAGTCGGTTCAGTCTTCCGATGAAATGAAATCTCATTAGTGCAATTGCAACCCGTACGTTTTTCTGAGTGACCGCGGTTTCTGTCACTATGCGACAAGTCCCGCTTTTCTGAAAGCCTTTACTTGCGGGTCAGACCGAACTGTGTCCCAGCCTTGTCGGGTTAAATGCATCGTTCGTAGCCAACTCGCAAGGCCTGATAAATCACAGTCAATTCTGTTGTATATGTGGCTGAATGCAACTTCGGGTGCATTTTGTTCGAAATTGCATCTGAAAGAGTGGGTTATACTCTGTGGTATCCCTTGGTTAAAGGGAGCACAATTTTCTACCGAGGATATTGAACGGGAATTGAAAGATTTTTCTCGCACTTAATGTCAACGAGTCTGTTCTGAATGGCCCTCTTGTGTATGACTAATAAGGGACTCCTTGCAAATGAGCTATTTAGGCACGTTATGAATGTGCAGGGCAGGTGTGTCACGTCCTTGGGTCATCTTGGAGATTTGTACTTACCCATCACCAGGTATTGTTTTCAACTTTTTTCCCTGTTTTCCATCTTCCATGCCTCCACAAAACAGCAATCATTCCGTCCTTAAGCGCCTTATTGCCACAAGCTGTCTCATACTCTTCTTTCACTGCCTTGCGAGGTGGACAAGTATGGGGTGGATTCATTCGCATTATCCGCATACTTTATGTCATGGTTGCTCAGTATCGTGAGGATAACTCTTCGAAGCCTGTTGACTTTTTCTGTTCACGTATCTGAATGAAGATTTTGAAATTGACACTAATAGTAAACAAGCTTAATTTATAATTGTTCATACCATATCTTTCCTTCCAGCATCAAATGCCGATGCCTGAAATGTAATGCTTCTCTCTTCGTAGCAATCTGTATTACTTTCCTGCACACAGCACTGTGAGGGAGGGATGTTATCATGAATTTCCCTCATCCCTTGCAACCATTGGATGTTAGCATGTTTAATATTTTGAAACCCTTGATTGACATTACTGTGAGTTTTGCTGAAAGTCGTTCAACGCGTCGAGGCAGGTAAGACGAGGGGTACGCTAGTTAGTTAGCGCAACCCTTGTCCCCCACATTGCGAGTCTATTCGGACTCAACCCCATGGAATACCGTAGGTTCTCCTAGGCGTTTGTGCTGCAGATTGTTTTCTGCAGCAAAAACGTTTTCTGAAACGTTTTTTCCTGGCACATTCGGAAATGTCGCAATGATATCCGTGTAACAGGAGTAAGGGGATGACATCGCAACATTTTGTTGGAATCAAACTTTCACTTTTCACTAGGGCATTATAGCTGAAAAGCAAATGGCAATGAAATGCTTCACCATAGGCCTAAGTAAATTAGTGTGAACACTATTCAGTAAAACATTCCAGAACCCGGTCATAGGTTAAATGCTTTGGCGAATGTGAGCCGATCTCTTGTTCGTACCGAAATGGTTAAGGTACCAGGAAAGCTTCGCAACCAATTCACAGTTAGTTAGTTAGAGGCAAATGATATCCAAAGGTGAATGGACAGACAGACGTGGAGTGGTTTATTGCGAAAGTACCATTACTATTAGCGACAAAATTCCGTACAATAATGATCATTTGAATTTCATCCATGTGTCTTGGTTTGGCGAGCATACCTTTATGCACTAACACACTTGGATATGCAACGTCCCTATTAAGACTAGTCGCATCAAAAATAATCCTGTGATCGAGATGAAACATTTGAAGAATGATCAATAGTCATTTTCACTGCCTTTTCAATGGAAAGCACTTCACACTGCGTCGTGCTTCCATTTCTAATTGTCAGCCTTTTGAGAACACAAACCCTATTTACTAGTCCATCTCCGAGTAGATGATATGAAGTGTTTGGTGGACACTTGTCACCTACCCATTGACTCTTTGTCGTATCATTTATGCGGAAGCTCAGTCGGTCGCACTGGAAATCCACAAGATCATTCTCCGCAGTCGAACGGCTGGATCGTTGGGGTTAGGCCACTTGTTTCCCGAAATCTAAGTGTCAACAATTGCTTGCCTTAATATTGAGTTGGTCCTTCATCGTAAAGCCAACTAGTCCGACCATTTCTTCGAGTATTTCTGTACCCAAATTTCACAGTAGAATTGAAATTGGTTCGCGCTACAGAAACCAGGCAAATGATGATATCGCAGATTTTTAAGAAGTCGCAGTGCGACAGACGAATGTGATCTAATGGACTCTGCAGCCCATTTATACTGGACAAGACAGCTACGTCAGTATTTAGGTAGCCCAACCAAATGAAAACGACAAACCTAGTGACCGCGTTCAGTTTCGCTGTTGCTACTTCTCGGCTGTCTGTTTAATTATGTTTCATTGGCAGTATCGAGTGGTTTATCAGTTGTAGCTTTCTGCCACAGGCAAACGAATCAGCATATGAAATAGACGTGAAAGAAGCAACCAGGTTGATGGCATTTCCCCCGCAATAATTTAGTTAAAACCACCAAGTATTTTCTGGTTTTGGACGAAATATTTATACAATCTGCCCAGAGTGCGGTGTCAGTGTAATCACTCAGCTCTAACACCCTTTCGGTGCCTGGCTGACAGAGGGCGGGTTCGAACCGTGGACCTTCTGGTCAGTAAATTCGCGCTCTAGCCACTGAACCACCTCGTCTCTAACTGAGCAGTCTTTCGTCAGAATACATGAACTCATGGCATCACATAATGTAAAAGTGACTTTTCTTACCAAAGCCAAATGGGTCTCTCCACAGGCTTAGTTTCCTAGATTCGCCCCACTAGCTGACTGAGCCGAAACTAAATGATTCTTTTCATTAGGAAGGTCAGCTGCCTGAAAGCAACCGCTGAATGCCCGAAATCTACCGAGACTCTCAGCTCCTCTAGATGTTGACCAGACAGACAACACCCCCTCAATATGCAGCGCGTCACAGCCTTGTATCAAACCCAGACAGCGAGAGTCAGCGTTGATCAAGGTCAGACAACGCCCCCGCGATATGCAGCACGTCACAGCCTCGCACAAAAGCCACACGTGTGCGTCAGCATTGGACCAAGTTCGGACAGTGTTCCTCCAATAAATAGCTTGAGACCGTAGTACATTCGCACTCACGCCATTGCACTTGCTTGTTCGGAATGTAGCGGTTGTGTTCCCTTCTGTGAGTCTTTTTTCTCCGGCACTAGGCATTGCAGCGGGTCGGCAGCATATAGCTCAGATTGGCGAATCAGCAGATATAACACTTGTACATCGAATCTACTCACAATTGGTTCCTATCATTCTTGAACAAGATCGCTGGGCTATTTTTCACTTACGAGAAGCCAATGTATTGGTTTCGTAATCATAAGTCTTTTACGAAAGTCTGATGAACTTCTCTACAGTGAACATGTGTATAAGGTCAGTCAGGACATTCAAAATTTGCCGTTTGAAAGTGGTCGTTGTTTTGGAACATACTTTTTCTCCTGAGCCACGTACTGGTTATTTACAGGAAAACGTTCATTATCAGCTTCGCATTAAGCTGTTTCTTTGTTAGCCCTTTCTTCCAATCCATGAGTTAAGGCGAGCGGTTGGATATCAACAACGCACAACTGCCTCTCCATTAATTTGAAGCGAGCCAAAATGATGGAATGACGGTGTTTCTTTTGTATCGGCTCGCGTTTCATCCTTTGAAATTCACGGAGCTTCAACGCGAGGATGGGCGGAGTCCCCAGGTGCAAGTAATATCTAGTTTGGTAGTGTTAATCTGTGGGCGAAACACCTAACTATTAAAAGCCCCTTCAAGAATATGGCACACTTTGTGTACTAGTGATATACCTGGTGGATCGCTGCCCCCCCCGAACCGTAGTACATTCGCACTCACGCCATTGCACTTGCTTGTTCGGAATGTAGCGGTTGTGTTCCCTTCTGTGAGTCTTTTTTCTCCGGCACTAGGCATTGCAGCGGGTCGGCAGCATATAGCTCAGATTGGCGAATCAGCAGATATAACACTTGTACATCGAATCTACTCACAATTGGTTCCTATCATTCTTGAACAAGATCGCTGGGCTATTTTTCACTTACGAGAAGCCAATGTATTGGTTTCGTAATCATAAGTCTTTTACGAAAGTCTGATGAACTTCTCTACAGTGAACATGTGTATAAGGTCAGTCAGGACATTCAAAATTTGCCGTTTGAAAGTGGTCGTTGTTTTGGAACATACTTTTTCTCCTGAGCCACGTACTGGTTATTTACAGGAAAACGTTCATTATCAGCTTCGCATTAAGCTGTTTCTTTGTTAGCCCTTTCTTCCAATCCATGAGTTAAGGCGAGCGGTTGGATATCAACAACGCACAACTGCCTCTCCATTAATTTGAAGCGAGCCAAAATGATGGAATGACGGTGTTTCTTTTGTATCGGCTCGCGTTTCATCCTTTGAAATTCACGGAGCTTCAACGCGAGGATGGGCGGAGTCCCCAGGTGCAAGTAATATCTAGTTTGGTAGTGTTAATCTGTGGGCGAAACACCTAACTATTAAAAGCCCCTTCAAGAATATGGCACACTTTGTGTACTAGTGATATACCTGGTGGATCGCTGGCCCGGAGTCCAGTTTAAAGTTGCTACTAGTACCAACTCCTCACTTATTGACCAAGACTGCCTTTTTTCCTGGGAAACGTAATCCGCGGCTGTAAATCTCCCAGCGTACGCGGTATCGATCCATTATGAGAAATTTGTAAGGAATAGCTGTACTTCAAAAAGAAGGACAAGGAATCGTTGACTTTCAAGTTCGACTGTCATCCCTTAACACAGTTTTCGGGATAGAAGAGAATTCGTGCTTGAGATATTTTCCCCTCTAACGCGACAAGGTGCTCGGCCCGAATGGTCTGCACCCTGCACTTACCAAAGAAAGTGTTGGAGCTCCCGTGAACGCTACGGCGGCACTCCCACGGGATTTGCGGAACCAAATTCCAAATGAGATGGAACTCATAGATCCCGATCCCAATCTTCGGAAAGAGCACAAAAAACGCCCGTGGCATCAATCTGTTAGCCGTAGCCTTCAAGGCGTTCTCTGATATTGGTTTGCGCAGGTTGATTGATTACCGGGGAAAGCAGATTCGTGAGAACAAAGTTGGTCTGATCCCGTACTGAGGAATCCGAACATAACCACAAACAGTAAGTCTATCAGCTTGCATGCCATCGATGTGGCAACCCGGTTGGCTGCCGTCACCGGCAGACCGTATGACAACACTTAGGGCCGTCCAGTGCTTCCACCAGCCAAAGATGGATAATATTGGGCAACTCCACGAGGATTATTTTTAACACAATCAGGAGGAAATTAGATACCACTCGCTTTTTCTGAATCATATGCACTTTTCGACTGTGCGACTGGAGTTGAAGACAATAACTCATATCAGGAGACTACAGGGCTTTCAAGGCAGCATACTTCGCCCGGGTCGACCATATCTGACATTGGGATAGATTCTCGACCAGCGCCACTCTTTCAAACGCCAATGATGGTAGTTTCTCTTGATCGGAAGCCTTCTTTTGACCATGTCCACCGTCAGATACGATAGCGGTACCAGACTCGCCCGGGTTGACCATATCTGACATTGGGATAGATTTTTGACCAGCGCCACTCTTTCAAACGTCCAATGATGGGAGTTCCTCTTGATCGGAAGCCTTCTTTTGACCCTGTCCACCGTCAGATACGATAGCGGTACCATGTGACCAAAGTTGTCGCTTTTAAATGTTGAATTCTGGCACTGTATACCAAAACCTACGGCGTGCACAAGTATATAACAGATTGTCACCTGAGTTCTCAACGTCTAGTGGTGTAGAGAAAGGCTGTGTGCTCTCACCACTCATCCTTAACTTTCACATTGAAATGCAGGGTGATACTACTCTCTTGGAAAATTCAGGGGTCCAAATGCTCCCGGGTCGTTGGCTTACAGACGTTTGTTATGCCGATGTTGCTTTTCTTGCTTCCAACCCCTTAAGGAGAGTAGTTGTTTCAAATAACCTAAGTAATTCAGCGAACGGTTCCCTATGGGTTTCACACCCTCAAAGTGCAAGGTGCTGTTAAAAGGCTAGGTGGGGGCAAAGCCAAATATCGCGCTTACAGACGAACTGATCGATGATGTAGATGAATTCATTTACCTGGCCAGTTGTATAATTCTATCACTCCAAACATAATCCCTTCGACCGTTTTCTCCAGATAATTGTAAGTTTCAAAAAAAGACGTTCCCTTTTTTCGTGCCTTTGTCCGGAGGAGCAGCGGAAAGACATCTAAAAGTACATGGGATATAATTCAGAAGAGTGGATTAAAAATGAATATATCAAGAAATGAATTCATTCACTGTTCGGCACCTTAACTATCATCTTGGTGGAAATGGCTTGCGCATGTAAGGTAATAAATTACAAGCCGTAGAAGATGTGGAAATAAAAAGCAAACATGTTTCTGTTCAGTTCGTTCCTAGGAACCTCCCGTTGTCTAAGGCCAGGTAGCCTTCGCTAGGTTCCGACTTCTATGCAACCGGCGTGGCGTCGGTGTCTATCAGCGG
The DNA here is from genome assembly GCF_000715545.1 of Opisthorchis viverrini. Classification (NCBI taxonomy): domain Eukaryota; kingdom Metazoa; phylum Platyhelminthes; class Trematoda; order Opisthorchiida; family Opisthorchiidae; genus Opisthorchis; species Opisthorchis viverrini. Next base: position 196,478 of record NW_008752200.1, on the reverse strand, counting down.
CACAGTATAGACGACAACGGTATGATCCATACTACCTTGTGGATCGGATACATGGTTTTTGTGTGCAGTAAATGTATGAAACCTCTTGGATTTTACTGTAACTGTCTCGGGTCTGGTGGGTAGATTAGCAATACTAATATTTGGTTTCAGGAATAGAGGACTTTTCTACGACGAGGAGTTGCTGAGTGGAAAGCATTGGAGTCCATCACTGGAAACGGCAATCGATTTAACTCTGCTGGTCAAGGTTTTCGTGTTACCGTCTGTCATCATTACTCTGGCGCACCTATTTATATTTGAAACCGAGCACCTTAATTCTCAGCGGCGAATCGATTACTCAGTGCACAGCCTACCATCGGTGACGTAGATCGTTCGTTCAACTGTAAGCCTCTCTGTTTAGCTGCCATGCAACAGGAAGGAGACACATGAAATGGCATGTCATTTCATTCAATCCTAGACAAGAGCAGTCGAAATACTGAGGTTGGGTTCGAACCATGGACCTTGTGACCAATAAGGGCACGCCTTAATAATTGAGCTATTTCGCGTACAATAGCGAACATAACACTGGTTATTCAGTTGAAATTTCGTCCTGCAATTGAACCTCATCTCTGCTGAAAGACCGAGAAACACTGACTGTAGGGGTTGTCTATCCAGGATATGTTCATCATTCCGTTTTTGGGTAACAAGCTGGTGGAATTTCCTTGGTCAAACTCTCCTCTCTTAAATCTCCAGCAACGGATTGCGATTCGTGTGAATTCCGGATATCCTCCCCAAACATTACTGAGAGCGTTTGACTCCAGAAACGATAGCTGAAGCGCCCCTGTTTACCTGTTACTATATTTTTCTCTGTGGGTTGTAGGTTTCAGGATATAAAAGTGGTAGACTTTAATGTGCTCCCTACCATGCTGTGCTCCTGCACTCCATAGTGGTGTGTCACTTTGGGGGACTAGCAAGAATTACGATTTTTGCGATGTTTCTTTTCCCCCGTGGAGTTATTCCGTAACTTGCTATATTGCAACGAAGCTGTATGTACCTGCACTATCCAGTGGGTGAAACATATAAAAGTCTCTTCTGTGTAAGTGTCGGGTTTGCTGCTGGAATCGGTCGATGTGCATTGAGTGCATCAGCCACGTGTTTGGCATTGGCTGTGAGCCGACTGCTCAGGCGAGAAATCCTGGAACCATCAGATCTGAGATGATGGTTAGGAGCTCAAGTTTAATCGATTTATTTCAGCAGCTAAATGACCACGGGAATGGTACTTCCATGCCTAGCTTGTGAAATTGTTCGTTGGATCGATAAATTCCGTTTTCACGCTTGACATATCAGACCAATAGAATTTTGCTTTAGGGCGTAATTGTTAGGCATATTGCAACGCGATGACTCCAGATACTAAAAACGGCAGCTAAGCGACATGATGAGAAAGTACAGAATAACATGTTTTGGACGTGAAGGAATTACGGCGGACGGGTACCATCTTTCGAACGGCACTGATGGAGCATTCCGATTCGAACCTAGAAAACACACTACTCAGAGGACTGTAACCACTGAAACTTTAACTGAAATGATGCTTTGTTGACATATGATGAAACGAAAGACCTACCTATCCCTGTTGTACATACACACTTATCACGTGACGAGCTGCAAATAGGATTGAGTGCTGGAAGTCTGCTTGGGTAGGCGGTATACAAGTTACACCAATTCTGTTCTCTTCAAGGTGAAAAGTCTGATGCACTGTGCGCACGACATAGTGAACAGGTGCGCGCTGAAAACTTCCAGAATAATGTGATCATTTCGTCAAGAACTTGGACGATAATGATTATCCTGATTGACTTCTGGAACGAATGATGGACGACAGCGTATCAGCACGGAACTGCCACGAAAATTGATGTATCCGGAAATGCCGTCAAAAGGCTATGTAGCTAGGGAACTGTCAATCAGAAACTAAACAGAGCCTTTGAGCGGACATTCCGTGCTGTTAAACTACGTCCGACCTTCACTGGCCGTTCAGTGTTAGACAAATGCTACAGGAAAGCCTTCCTAGATAAGCTCCCTCTCCGTATTTTTATCAATTTGCTTGCTCTTGTGGAGGACCCAGAATGGTTGGCTTACTACAAACAGTGGGAATCCATCACCACGGGTTAGGCTTATATGCACAGGAAACTTTCGCGTAATCTCTACTGTTAGTTTGCCTACATGACGCTTTACACATGCCTGACAGCGTTCTGTCGAAGTGTGTGAACAAGGTTCAGGCTGTGCGCCCATGTGAAGACTTGGATCACGAATACGCCACTTACTACTACTGTATTACTTGACTTTAATTCGGCTACTGCATCCTAAACCACCTTTGCTCAAGCAATGGATTGAGGATTCTGACAGCTTTCTGACGAAGTGTGTGAACAAGGTTCAGTCTGTGCGCCCATGTGAAAACTTGGATCACGAATACACCACTTACTACTACTGTATTACTTGACTTTCCTGACAGCGTTCTGTCGAAGTGTGTGAACAAGGTTCAGGCTGTGCGCCCATGTGAAGACTTGGATCACGAATACGCCACTTACTACTACTGTATTACTTGACTTTAATTCGGCTACTGCATCCTAAACCACCTTTGCTCAAGCAATGGATTGAGGATATACCAAAAATAATTGTTTGGATGACCGTCCTTAATCTACCTGAAGGCACTTCCCGTTCATAATATTCTTTTATCGAATGTATTGTAAGATGTCTGTCACAGTTATCGGGTGAAACGAAGTGACACTAACCCTAAGGTTGGCGAAAACCCCTTGACAACTAACTTCCAATTTCGTTCTTTACAGAGCTCCTCGGGTAGGCGTAGCCTCCGCGTTGCTATCAATCCTACTATTCATCACATGGCCTCTGTGGACAGATGATGTGAAGCGTCCTCAGGTTTTCGACCACCGATGCCTCAGAAGCGTGGCTGGTTACGGATGGCATCAGCGTGTTAGTAACGAGGTGATTAAAAAACGGGTATTTGGTTGTGCTGCAGGCACCTCAATCCAAGAAAATATCCGGCGTCATCGACTACGATGGCTCGGTCATGTGCTACGCATGCCGGAACACCGCCTACCGAGACGAGTGTTGTTCTCTGTGCCTTCTTCCGGATGGCGCAAACCGCGAGGTGGACAGCATATGACCTTGACGGAAGGCATGAAAGTGATCACGAAGAGTTTGGGTGTTGTACACCCTCCAGGATGGGGTGTCCGTAACCCCGTCTGTGCGTGGCTGGAGACGTTGCAAGAAATGACGACTAGTCGATGTCAGTGCTGTTCGTGCTGTCGGTTTCTTCCCAGATTGCCTGATTGAGAGGTTGGAGGTGTAAGCACCTCAGAATGCTTGACATAGGCCAGCACTAGGTCCCCTCTCCCACCTGTACATACGGAGTTATCCATTCATTTTCGACAGAAATCTGTGTGGTTTAACCGAAAGTAATGAGTTCGCAGGGCAGAAAATGGAGTATTTGGGTACAGAAATTTGGGGAATCATTTAATGACGGTTTCAGAGGCTTGCGCTCACAACTGATCCCCAAAAAACAAAATCAATCACACTTGTTACTTCAAACAAGGATAGTGCTATGTTACAACATAGTTTGATGTGAGAGCCTCGGGATAGCAAACATTGTGAAAGGTGAGCGACACTACAAACTATGGTCGCTAGATCACGTGCTACACATGCCAGTTCACCCATTGAGACCGGTGGTATTTTGTATACCGTTTTACAAAACGGCCCAAACAGCGAGGTAACGGTGACCAGACAGAGGTTGCGGAATGTTCGGGCTTAATATTATTCACCACGCAGAACAGTTCCCCCTCCCTGCGCTTGGTTGGTGACGCTGTAGGTTACGGTCATTGTCCTAAAATATTTCACTCAACACGAGGTGTAGGCATCTCCGAATAGTTGTGATGAGTTGATAGAAGGTCCGTCCCCATTCTCTTTATCCTTCTTCTCGAATGAGGATCGTAAAAGTGGATTTTATGGTTGTAACGCAGAAAATAGAGGCATCGTTGCTGTGTAGTACAGAGATGATGGGTGTTTTTGGTGTTCGGGCCTCTCATACTGGATAGGTTTATACTGATCGTGAAAAACAGCCGAATTAAGAATGAAAAATATGGGTGGGTTTGAGTTAATTGTAGATGGGACTATCACAGTGTTTCATATTCGAACCAAAGGCAAAAAGAAGTAGTTCACTCAAACATTGCTGTTCCATTTACTTGCAGCTTATGTCTGGCGTTATTTGCTCTCTCAAAATTGAGTAAATCCCCACAAAAGCCTTTGGTCGTACTGGTATGGCAAAACCATTGAAAATGACTTCATTAAAGGTCATATAACAGGGAACCCTCGGGTCAAAAACAACTCCTTTTTATTTAGTGAGGCTTCAGTGGGTGGAAAATTGCGCCACCAAACGAGCAATGGCCACAGGGTTGGGAAAAGTCGGTATTGCAAGCTATGTATTTTCAAACCATAAACGTGCACGCCTTATTTGTACAGCGCATATTGGCATCATTTTTCTACGTATGACAGAAAGGAGCAACAGCAAACGCGATTCCATGTTTACTCAGTGCGAGCTTTGAGTCTTCTCGCCGAATAGCCGATCCTCCTTCAAGCTGAGATAGAACTAGGACAAGAAGCTCGCAAAGCGCCGTGTATTTCCTCCCAACTTAGGATGCTGCTCACTAGCAATCCTGAGAGTAGCTGCAGCTTGGCGTTACCCGCAAAACTGTTAGTGAGGAAGGCCGGGAGTCCCCGGAATCCCTCCTCCATCGTATAAATGGGGACACGAACCACCCCCATTGTCTGAAAATCAACGACACGCTTTGATCGATGTAACTTACTTCCCGTCCATATTCTTCCGCCCTCAGTGTGGTCTGTTCCAAGTATTCGAACTGATCCATCGTTACGCGCTTTGCGAAAAAGTAAAGCAAATATTTCGATCGTGTGCACTGGTGTACCACAACGAAGTCTTCATCTCTGAAAGCCACATCTGCTCGAGTTGCCCCCATTTCTTCTGCCACCTCCCGATTCAGAGCAGAAACGATCGTTTCATCTTCCGGATCAACAACTCCGCCAGGAAATCCAAAGTGCCCATCAAAACGTAAATGCATCTACCGACTTGGCATAATCAAAATCAGCAATATCAGTCTTACCATAACGTAAGCGCGATTGGAGAACTCATTTAAAAATTTGGCATCTGTGTTCGTGAAATACATTCCATGAACAGCACATTTCAGTCCGTTGGGATCCACGCGTTGTAACTGTTCACCCAAATACACAAACTGAGGGAATGATGTCGATCTATCCAGATGAGAGAAATTTGATCAAGCAGCTTGAAGATGATAACTCACAGTTTCTGAAGTGGGGTGATCATCTGAAGAACGGAACAATAAATGGTATGTACGAGTGGATAACATCAACTTCATTTCTACCTGGAACAAATGGCGCTGTTAGTCCTTACAAACGAACTTTTCTTAGATTGTCTGATTTAGCGTCTGGAGGCGTAGGTAGAAGGCTTGCGGCAGGCCAGCACCAGGACCCCTTCCTCACCCACTCTTTAATTATACTTGAATAAGGTTTTTGGTTGTACGGAGTGAAGCATCAGTGTCAACAATGACGTCACTGTATTTGGTATTGATGATAAACAAGCGTCATTGATCAATGGTATCAATATGACCAATTCGACTTATACTCGCCTTTCTCACGATCTGTCCGCAGACATTCACTAACCCAAACGATAAACAGGTCTCATAAAATCAGTAAGCAGCAGAAAGCCGCGGAATCTTTTTACGAATACCAGTACGGATGCTGAAGTCGTGGATCACAGAGAAACATTACATTGCTTCCTCACGCGTTGAATAGCGGCTTCGGAACCGATCACCTCTGGTTACTAATATGGTGTCATCTTTCGCACGCCGAAGCATGTCTAGGAGAATCAAATTTCCAGGCACTCAACGCCCTGGAATGTTTTATCCAATCAGATGGAGGGAAACACCAACTTCGAGTCAGTGCACGCTTCGCTTCACGGAACACTATTCACAGGCCTGCTAAAAACTCTTCGACAGTCCTCGACCAGTTTCACTTCTGTTAGGATTTGTCAGTTAGACACTGTCACCCAGTTTTTCGTCAATGTTAAATTCTTCAAACGAAAGCTCTGTGGCTGCCCCTACTTGATGGCCCCAAGGGTCAAACCGAACGTGGTCTGTCGAGGGTTTTTCAGCAACCCTATGAGACAAAATACATCTAAAAAATATGCCTCGATATTTTAAATATCTTACCAACCGAAAAATGAGGTGGCCTTCGTGAAGCGTATTTGGTTGAAAACATCATAAACGAGAGATTCGTCTAGAACTCAGTTGGCTCTTTCGCTAAGACCAAATTTAGTGTATTCGCTAATAAGTAGCTTCCGGACATTCAGCAAGTCAACATTAACCATGGAACACTGGAACCATACTTCACACAGTTGGACATGTCAAAATAAAAGACGAACTCAAACGGGCTTCAGATGCTTTTGAAGACAAGGCCCTCATTGAACTTCGGTAGAAATGTTCCGTACGGTTGATTTATCCTCTGAAAAGTCAGCCGTGATAAGCCAACACTTTTATACTGAAGCGAGATTCGGCCCTGTAAACGCGGTGTTTTATCCTTGTTGATAAATATCAGCAGTGAATATCTCATAAACCTTAGATGGTTTCTAATCCACGACCTCTCGGGCGGTAGCTGGACACAACAGCTCGACACAAGTGTTCCAACACCTTTTTTCATAAAGGGAACTACTCACAAGGTTGCTGAAAACTCTTCGACAGCCCACGACCGGTTTTGCCCTTCTTGGGGTGGGGCTCATAGTCGCAGCCCCTGAGTTTCCGTCAATCTTATGATCTACTTGCTCTACTTGTTCTAGCACCTTATCAGGTGACCACGTGATGTGAATCGCATGATTGAAGGATGAATCGTAGATCCTGTCTAATTGTGAATTACTGAAACTTCTGGTCAACCGTTCGGGACTGAGAGGTTTGGCCCCCAACTACAATCAAGGACGTCGCGAGTTCGAGGCGTCCTAAGGATCCATGAGATGTGTCCCAAGAAGAAAACAGTTGTACGGTGCTCTTGGGCATGGAGTGACTTCATCCATCGGGCGAAATCTCCAATGAAAATATGCCCCTTGACTGACTTCTCCCCACACTTACAAGGCCTTGGTCCCTAAGGGCTGCTGAAAGTCAGAGTTTAGGGGGCTTATGATCACAGGTACCAGCGGAGGACATTGCATGTTTTCCGTCCCGATAGGCTCCCTAATGCAGCACGACGGAACGCTTCTGTGATCAGTAATCCATCATCACTGGATTTAACACTAATCAAAACAAACTACAACAAGCTCTGACAGAGTATCGATCTAGCTGACAAAGCCTGGCTCAGTACGATCAAAGCTGACATCGATGGGCTGTCTCCGCCCCAATGATAGTGTATATCATTAGACCACGGGGTGAATTCGCATGGCTGGCTATCTCGCATCAGATTATTGTGTTTTAGGTGTCACAATCCAAGATATTAGTAGTAGCGCATCTGCAGATTGAAAATAGCCGCCACAAATTAAATTGACTGATAAGCACTTAGCTAGATGAGTGTTTCGGGAGAAATCGGCTTCTGCTTAGCTTCACAGATGCAATGTTGTGAGTAACTGAAAAGCAGAGTACTGCAATCTGGTTTTGAAACATGCGTGTCATAAGTGAAATAGTTTTGTGCGCCTGGTTGTATACTTTTTTGTGGAATCATTGTGGCACACCGTCCCCGTTAATATCCACGTGAAACAAAGCCCACGACCAGTGTCTCTGTTTCAATTAGCCTGTTTATACGTTACCATATCAAGGTAGCTAAGATCCTCATTAAGGACTAACTCAGTAGTCCTTGAAGTAGCGGAAAAACGATGGTTGTATTCTACCATCGCTTTGTGATGGGTAGTCTTGCTAGTTGTCTTCCCGTTTAGTTGTGTATAAATTTACCCTCCCGTATCGGCTCCCATGATTGGATTTCCACAAGTCTTCGGTGCTTCTGGAATCCAAGAAGTGTACGTTTATCTTCTTTGATGTGCACCGACATGTGACCGTAGGGTCTATTGGACACCCTGGACGGTTCCTGGTAATCCGAAAGGCGTAATCAATGTCGTCGCGACAATAGTCCTCCTGTGGGCGGCGAACCCTGTACATCCGCTCACTGCATTGTGTCAGGCTCATCAGCCAGAGGCTCATTGTAGGGCCATCACAAAAACAGTCCTCCAGTCCTCAGACCAGTCAAAACCCAAACGGTGTAACCACTCGCGCTGCCTTACTTTTCTATATGCGCGAAACCTTTCGCCAATGGTGTAATTGCGTTGACTACGCAGTTCGCCGTTTACGCCGCGGCATGACCTTTGCCACCAACGATTCCATCCAAAAACAACACCTTGTCCTGCTGTTACAACTAATTTCGCTGAAATTCATTATCTCTTTGGTACTTGCCTTTGTTCATACATCAAACAGTCAGTATTAAAACACTAGAGCAAACTGGTAGACAACTAGCCCTAGATCTGTCGCAGTAGGGTTTATTCGAAAACTTTTCGAGCATAACACAGATCCGCAAATCATTCAAAAGCACATACACACTTACACGCACTAAAAACGAACATAATCTCTTGGTGGAGCCTCAGCTCAAATGCTAATTTTCTTTCACCAGGATCGCAAACATTTTTCTCAAATTACAACGCAGAATCAGCTGGTTTCGGATGGGAACACTCAATCACAGTCTTTAGCTTCGCTCATCTGACCACCACTTTTGACAAGAACATCTCTTCAGTCATTCACTCAGTTCTCAGTGCAATGGACGGAACAAAACAACTCTGTGCCTTTAGCCCGTCCTTCAAGTACTTTTGAAAGCGGAAACAATATCCGGTTTGTACTAAACTTCTCCATCAACCAACACGAGAACACATAAAGGCTTGCAGAAGAGTCATGGGGTGTTGTGCTGTTGTACGCTTTATGCTTCTGAGATGGACAAAAACGAGGACATTGTTTGACACTGCTAGTGATAGGATTCGGGGACAAATAGGATGGATGCCATAGTAAACAAAGCGCTGGACTGATTCGGGTGTAAATTGAACAGAAGATCGCGGGATAAAAACCAGTGATTATTCCCACTATTATCATGGACAATAATAAACCAGTGGTATAAACTCGTACTTAACTGTCACAAAACCACAGAGGAGAAAAGCTTGATTGAGAGGTTTAAAGAAAGTTGAAGGATGGAAGCCTACTGAACGATGCTGAAAAAGTTACATGAAAGCCTTATGTTAGATCAACACCGTAACTCCAATCCGACAACTGAAATGGGTAAACTGGCATCTAACAACGCTGAACGAAAAATGCTGAGAAACTGAACAGACGGTTGAATTCCGCACACAACAAATTGAATCCCTAGCAGTGAGTTTCTCTTAATGATAGAAACTCACGTATTTGTACCTCGGAAGATGTTATGCACCATATTATGGGCGATATGGCTCAGAAGACCAATCCTCGAGCGAAATGCACTTGGTGAACTTAGCGCAATTCATGGTCTCTGAAACATACTTTAAACGCTCGAAAATTCATCCGCCCGTGTGGTAGCCTAACGATGGATGTGTTGCTTCCAGGATAGACCGCATCCTGGTAGCTGATCTCTGTGAGTTTGTGGTAGATTACGGTCAGTTACTACGCTGAGACCAAACAGCCGTGGATCACACATACGTGTGTTCAGTATACAAGTCTCACGAAAATCCGACAGGAACGCCCCAAGGTACCCTTTCTAACTAACTAACTAACTAAATAAATAAATAAATAACTAAATGAATAAATAAATAACGAACGAACGAAAGAAGTAACCAACTAACCAACGAACTAACTACCAAAGGAAACAATTCCGAATATCCAACGTGTCTCCGCTGAAAAATCACAGCATAACATAAAATCAGCGAAGAAACGGGTTGGCACATCCAAACTGAGCTATACACCACACCGAAGCAAAAGATAGATCTCGTACAGAATAGCACAACAATCCAAGCGGGCCACCCAGAAGCGTAATTCCAACGAACCTAACTTCCGAAATTTACGGAACCGGTCTATTAGCTCCGCTGAAAGGTCATTTCTGCTTTCGATAGCATCAAACGTTGGTATCTGTTCAGAACCGTTTCATCTAAACCTCCGTGGTTCTGGTCAGCAGCAAACGCAAGTGTATCCTCCGGAACCCTCATGTAGAACTGATACTGGACGATGAGAAGCTAGCAGGATAGACAGATAACTTCAGTCCACTTATTAACAGTGTAACTCATCGCCCAGTGCCGTTCCCAGATAGTGCGGTGGCGTAAGCATGTGCAGCGGACTCAGTCCCAAGCCTTGCTGAACTGACTGAAATAAAGACTGCTTAAAAGCACAAACACCGGCTCCGTAGAATGGCATTTCTACATAAATATTTAGCCTGTCTACCAGTAGTTCAAGAATTGGTTCATAGGTTGTTCTGTTCAAGACGTTCCTCAAACCCAGAGTCAACTCGGGGTTAGTTCCAACAGAAGGCAAAACGGCTTACGAGAACTGCACGAAAATCAGCTTAATACGTGTTGCGACGGTGATTATTACTATATCAATCTCGCACCTCTTCATGGAGGGAAAAGATCAAAACAAGGATTTGGGCAAAAAGAAGGCTGCGTCGATCAGACTTTTACCCTGAATCGGGTACTCGAGCATCGTTTCGAATTTCAGCAACACACAACGACCTGTTTCACTGAGACTTCGAGCAGCGTTTGGTCTAGTTAAAGGGAATTCCCGTGGGCCATCATGAAGACTGACCGTGTAACCATTAAGGTGATGGTTCTGATAGGAGTCTTTTGTTCGAATACACAAGCCCGTATCCGCATTTGCGTGAAGGAGGCAAGGTCATTCGAGTTGGAATCTAGTGTTTGGCAAGGTTGTCATGTGTTCACAACTGATCGAACGACGGAACATCTTTTAACCGGCCACTCAGTTATTCATTGAAATTCCCCTATCGAGGTAAAGGATCTCGACTAAGCCAATAAAACTATCCTGTTGAGCAGGACAACAACAGCCACATTAGGTATATTCCTCTCCTCGAATGATGACGAAAATTCTGCAAGTCAATAGCCAAGCTCGACGAACAGATCTAAAGCCCCCTGACCAATTACCAAATACCCCCAAATCCTAACACACGCTATATTACAATACGGGTTGTTTCGTTAAAAGGCTGTAAGACGTTGTCACTGTGAACAACGGAGTTGATACGATTTAGGTAACCGTTGTCTCAGAACCATAGCTCTCCTAGACTGATCCAAACGCATCTGCAACCAGAAAAGCTGAAAGCAGATGATCGGTTTTGAACGAAGGACTCCCATAGAAGAGTGTGTGAAGCAACAAAAGCTGCGGTGGATCAGTCATCTATTTCACATGTCAAACCATGGTGTATCGAAGAGAATGCTGTTTTCAGTGCCCGAGTCAAGGCAGCAAATGAAGAGGCTGACAGTGTTTTGACCCGGCAGAATGGTATCAAAGTGGCTAGGAAAAGTTCGGTTGCTCACCTCAGATTGGAGTCATGTGTCCTCTTTGTGCATGGTTTGGGACGGTGCAAGCTGTGGCTGCTGATCGATGGCAGTTTCCATCAAGAATGGGCATACGGATGTGTATACACCTCAGAATGATCGTAGTGGACTAGCACTGAATCCAATACACATCCATGCGCATTCTTTTTTTTAACGGTATGACTTCAAATAGATTGTAGTTACACATGTACAAGGCATGAGTTTTGGACATTAATGTGCTGTCGATTGTGATGAAGTGTCTGAGTGTGTTGTTGCCATGATTACACAGAAGACAGGTGCCTACCGCTCAGAAAACTGAAAAAATCGCCTCCGCCACCAAATTCCAAGAGTGTTTCAAGTTCGGGTTAAGCAGGTTATCAGCCTCAATAGGTTTAGAAATCCATATCTCCTAGTCACTTCTATCCCGGGTCTATCACCTCACAGGTTGTTCGCATGCCTCATGTTTGGAAACTATCCGATTTGAAGGCTCTGATGTTCTCCGTACCCTTCTCCAGTCTTGATTATGGATGTTCACAGTGCTGCACTTTTGGAAGTAAGTAAGGAACGGGAGCTAGGTTATTATCCCTGTTGTAACTCGCTGCACTCTTAAGATAATTCATCTCAGTGGTTACGTGTAAGAGGTGGCAAGACCAGCATAACACAGTGTCTGTCTTATGTACGCAACCTGACGGTTGCAGTAAACCAGTACGAACGAGTTTCCTTTGCAGCGTCCATAACAGCCATAGGGACGATGTCCCCGCTGACAGCACTAAGGTCCGAGTCGCAAAAGTCAAAGTCACAAGTCACTCGAGTGTCTTGGGACCAGAGAACGAACGAACTAGCCGATCAAAAGGATCGATCACTCAAACGATTAATCACAATCAAAGGTCGCTACGGACCGATGAGACGTTCATAAACACAGAAACAGCAGTAATGAACAGCTTCAAAACATGCACCAATAAACACTGACAACTATAATATACCAATTATTGACGATTTCACATTAGTGAACAGAAAGACAGCCATCTAGACAAACTGAGCTACCAACGTTTTCCCTAATATTATGAGTTCTGAGATCTCACCTGGTTATTACAACAGGATCTATATTGCTCTATCAATTCCGACAAGGTTTTCATGGACTTCATACTTTCGATTAATCTCCGTGTCACCACTGTTTAGCTGAACCCCCTGAGGGGCATGCAGTGAGGAGTTGTCCAGTGAGGTCATACTGGCCTATGCGGGACAATACATCAATAATTAATAATTAATTCTCCCGTCTAGGCTTGGGCGACCTGGCAGTTTCCCAGTACTCGTGGTGCCTCCTTCGTGCAGCATGGCAGCTAGGCACCGAAAGGGTGCTACAGCTGAACGATTTTTTTATTTTAGACCGAGTAGCGTGGCCGATATATGATGCCATTTCGACTCGACTTAAGAATCGAGTTGCAGCTAACAATATGGCTGCAGTCATGCACTGATTGTTTGAGGTATGATGCGAAATTTGGCGATGTTACTTATTACTATTTAAGCGACTGTCACGAGGAAAAAGAACCGTAAAGAGCTTGGAGCGACTGAAAAGCAGGAGATGCACTACAATTTGACAAATCAAATTCGAAGTGCGACAGCGCGCTGAAATGAATACACACACGGATAAAGTCTGGGATTGAAAAAGAACGAAATTAGGCCCAGGTTTGTAGAGCGGTTGTATCTCTTTCAGTCATTCAGTTGTCACCTGTATAAACAGCGAAGTTGGATTCGCGGAAATTGAACAGGTTCATCGTACACACCACGAAAAGTGTAGGATTTAGAAAGGATCCCTGAGTACCTGTTTCCGTCATGAGCGTCGATGGTTACTGCTATTTCTGGTCCGTAAGCAGCACAGGACCGTGCCACTACCCACTAACCAGTCTTCTAGAGATTCTGCTGTAAGTATACCAGTCAGGCGTTCAAATAAGTGACCAAATGTAAGGCACCGCTCACATCTGCTGCCTTGCGTCCGAAATTCTGACCTCCTGATTCTATCGCGACTTTTAACGTGCAAACTGTTCAACATACTGCCCTTGTGTGGGTTCTCGAGTGCATTATCGGTAGACATTCGCCTCCTGTCTGAGACTGGAACACGTGACCCCAACACAGTGGTGTTGGTAAAACATTCAGTCTAATGACTGAAAAATCGATAAAGACGATGTGAGAAGGAGGGCCAGCCGCTACATCTTTGGCCAGGAGGTCTCCAGCTACGAATGGGCCGGTGACAGACGATCTACCTTGCTGGAATAGGTGTTACTCAAGTACATAGGTATGAATCCGCTGCATATGATGTGCAATGACACATTTAAAAAACACGTTCTCTCAATCACAGACGTCAAAGAAACAGCCCCTCTGTTTATACCACCCTGAACTGGGCACAGGAAACAGCACTCTCGTCGCCAAACGAGGGTTCAACATAAGCAACATATGGCCTGACCAACGCATCTTCTGGTGTTGGACACATTTTACGATCAAAGCTCCCGTTACACAACCAAACGTTTGCTTTCTAACTGCCTTATTGAGAATTCATTCGCACCAGCCAACATTAGCTAAGGTTCCGAGACAACGGTAATGAAGACCTCTATTGTCAAAACATTTCAGTTCCGCTGTTCAAAGAGGCCACTATTCACAGATGTACAATAAAACAGCCCATACTGGAGATATATGGACACATCCTCTGGGGTTCAGGAATATGCCGATTTACCGCCACAGGTATCTCAAGATAATAAACGCGATCAGAACCTTGCACCCGTGATGGATATGGCTTTGTGTAGGGAGACTTTTAGAGAGCTCTCCTTGTGATCTCACACATCCAGAATACAAAAAGCTTGTAATGTTCACAAATTTGCGGGGCATTCCTTGATGTATAGGCGTGCCAATGAAAACAGACCGGTCAACCGATCTGAGTACGTCTCGAAAATCCAAGAATACTAAAATTATGGATCATTTGTACGTATGACGTTGCTCTAGCTTCTGACGGAGTGTGATGAATTGGTCAGTTCAACAACTACCGGGCTGCTCATGAGCCTGATTTTGATTCTGGGGACAAGTGGCCTTCATCTAAGGGGCATCTGAAGATTGGTAATGGACTGACTGTTTCCGCCGTTGGTACCTTCAGTTTTGGATCGTTTTGGATCGGTTCCACATCCCCCGACTTAGGCATCACATCTTCTAGGTTGGAAGCCATCGCAGATGAGAAAATAGCCGGTGTTGTTTGCTTCTGCACAAAGACGGAGGTACATCGTTTCTGGACAGTACCGTGCTTTTCGACGTCATCCTCCACCAACTGAGTTGTAGAGGAACCGCGCAATAGGAGAAGACGATTCCTGGCTTTTTGTTTTCCTTATCAACTATGTAAGGAGGCGATCTGGGACACTAATCGATGTACAAGCTCACTTGGATACGTAGTTCCACCGGTCACTTTTCTGGACTCCCATAACTATCGTCGTCACAGATGTTCTGGCTGATTTCAAATTTAAGTCCCCATCTTCTTAACGTTAAAAGAAACAGACAAACACCAATACAGCGCCGATTCAACACGCGCTATAGCCTTGGCGTCACATCGCCGAAGATTCTTACGTGGAATAGAGGGTTTGCTACATTCTCTCATCCTTCCACAGAGAGTGCCGATTGAGATTGTCACTGCTAGCTAACGACTGGCCGTAGATAACTCAATATACATCAACGATTGATGGCGTCAGCATAAGATCAAGGATGATTCACCGTGTAGTCATCATCATCATCATCAAGCATGACACCAGTGTTCAACTGAGATCATTCTACAATCTTGGCCGGGCATTTCATCGCCCACCGAACTTGGACTCTTGAATGAAGTAACCGACGAGCCTCCTCTATATTGCATCTGATATCACACACCTTCCTCTCCTTCTGGACTTCTAAAAGACCTTAGTGAAACGGGTCTAAGCTGAAAATAGCCGCACAACAGCACACCTCGAGACTTAACATACATCTTGCCTAAACATGACAGCACAATCAAGCAACGGGAGTTCCTTGTTATTCACAATAGGAGTTAGTCAGCTTCCAGTGGGACCGATTGCATTAGGGTGACAAATTCAATTATCAATCAGCCGTTCTCTTACGAAGGCTCCAAAAGTTAGTTGCCACAATCATTAGGCCTTCAGAATGGTATGATGTAGCATGATCAGCACCAGCCTCCACTTGACACAGAATACTTTCGAAACAACCTGAAAATCCACAATGCAGGTCAGTTTGACTGCCCTTTTCATCCTTTGCCGATCTTCAGGACACAGTATGTTTGGTTTTCCTCGTCGACGACAGTTACAAAACAAGACTCATTTGCATTTGTCAACCATAGAAAGTTTGAAATTGGGTTCGCTTTTTGCCAGTGCAAATATACTAACAAATTCTTCCGCTATCTTACCTGTTCCTTAGGTTAAGAAAGCGCAAAGTCCCTTTCCAAACCCTGGAAGCAAAGCCGGCATAGGATTATTCAATTTGTCGACCCTCGACTTCGGAGGGAGAAGAGCAGCTTTGAAGTGGTTGTTTACTAACTGATTCAGTCTATCCAACAAGCATACGGATATTCAACAGTCGACTTGCCTACCACCCACAACCGCACTTACAGAGACCAGACTCACATCAGACTTCACTAAAGCTGATATCTCATCTGATATTTCATCTTCCGGACTGGAAATGCGGAGTGGAGTTGCTTCATATCGAAACGCGGCCCTACAGATATCCTCTGGGGCGCCGCTCATGTACGTTGTGATACACCGTGGATTCAAATTCCGATAAACTGTACAGACCCAATTCTCTGTACCGTTTACCGTTACTCCTCCAGTTCACCGGAAGGCGATTTGTTTTCCATTCAAAGATTGTCCATTAGCTTCCACTTTGTGCATCTTTTTCTTGTAGTTGTCTTCAACGTTATCAAGCCCCCCCCCTGGACGGAGCTGCAGCATGTCGGGCCTAATGGGCGTTTTGCATCGTCGCTGGCTAAATTCGCTCAATAGAGCGATTTGACTCGGCAGGTCGTCGCATCCACGCGCAAGCCAACTACCTTCAATAATGGACCTGATTATCACCAATGAAAGTAAAGTGATAATTAAGGTTCCCTTTGGACATAGTGACTATTGTGTGCCGACTTTTGACTTCATCTACTGCTGCGCCAGGAACCCGAAACCTCAGACATATATTCAGACTTCTCAGGACTACGTATTTTCCTTGACCAGCTAGATTGGAGAAAGCATACAGGTCCGCTGTCTAAAAATTCAATGTCCGTCCCAAAGAAACCAGCGCGCAGTCGAACGAACCAGAAGCTACTCGGGAGGATTCGATGTCTACTGTAAACGGGGTTTAAAATGTTCTCCAAAAATAGCTGCAGGAGACTCAGAAGACGAACTGAATTTTTGTAAGGTGTAGGCACTTTAACTTAGGGATCCATAGTTGAGTATACGGAAACAGTTCACGATACTAAACCTCGCCCCGGAAAAATGTACGATAATCACACAGAGTACACGCGAATGAAACAATAATAGCATCTGAAGCCTACGAGGAACACTATACAGGCTTATGCGCTGCTCCAGCGAACTCATCACGTTCAATCTTGGCAAAGAGGGACTACGAACATCATCCAACCAACTTGCTCCTTACGGACCACTCTTGCAGAAGACAATCTCCTACAGCGTTTTAAGACTAGATGGGGTTCATCCAATGATCATACGAGAAACATCACCCAACATTAGCAAAATATTTCTACTTGATTTATCTTCGGTCGCTAAACGAAAGCAACTCTCCTTCTGTTTGTAAGGAAGTGACTGTCACACCAAACCGCACATTTAGTGGTCACCTATCGCCCGGCAGCTACATACCTATTATCCACACTAATATACCGTGCAAATTGTTCGAACGCATTCAGAAACGGGTCATTCTAAATTGCCTTACTGCTGACAACTTCGTAACCTCGGCAAAACACGGATTCCTGCAAAACCGTTCCTGTGTGATAAAAATACATTATCAACATCATCTGATGCTTTACTGCCGCACAACCGCAAAGTTTGTCTCATTATATTTAAAGCCCTAGACTGAAAGTAAGAGTGAGGGAGGGGATCTAGTGCTGGCCTATGTCAAGTATTCCGAGGTGCCTACACCCTCAAGCGCTCGATCAGACAAGCTGGAAACAAACTGACAGCACGAACTCACTGACATCGATTAACCGCCACTTATTGCAGCGTATCCAGCCAGGCATAGACGGGGTCACGAGGACCTCATCCTGGAAAGCAAGACAACACCCATACTCCTCGTTATCTCCTTCACGCCCTTCTGTCAAGCCATGTGTTGTCCAACTCGCGGTTTCTGCTATTCTAAAGGAGACACTGAGAACAATACCTATCTCGGTAGACACTGTTTTGGCATGCGTAGTACATGTCCGAGTCATCGTAGTCGGTTGTGTTAGATGTTTTCCCCGATTGAAGTACCTGCCGCAAAACCTAATACCCGTTTTCTAATCACCTCGTTACTAAAACGCTGACGTCATCCCAAACCAGCAACACTTCTGAGGCATCGGTGATCAAAAACATGAAGACGACTCACATCATCTGTCCATAGAGGCCATTTCTCGCACCCATACAACACAGCCTTTGCTGTAGCTTGGAACACGCAACCGTCATATGCCTTTTTGACGGCACAAGTGACGTAAATTAGCAAGCGTGATTCCAGCCTTTGGGATTCTTGCACTGAATTCATCATATACACTTCCGTCAGAGCTAATACAACTGCCGAGATGTGTAAAATTCACCTCAACCTCGTGATTCTCCTTGAATTGTATGGGATATGTTCAGGGACTGTATGTCCTGAAGCATGACTTTGCACTTTGAAGGTACAAGACATATGTCGATAGACGGTACGGTGGCAGTTAGTCTATTCAACAAGGCTTGTGCTTCGTTCTCGCATATGGATCGTCCGCGTACTCCAGATCGACAAGTTTCTTAACAGCAAAGATTTGAACACCGGAGTTTTCAAAAACCTTCTAGAGCTCGTTCCACCATCTCGTTGTCGACGAAGTTGAATAAGAATGTAGAGTTGGCATCTTCGTCGAACCCCCCTTCTTTAGGGAAGCTTTTGGAAAGCTCACTCGCACGTCCAGCATTCTGTAGACATATGGAACGAATTATACTCACAGACCTCTGGGACATACCCTACTGAGCAAGTGTGGTTAACGGCACTGACTGATCAACAGAATCAAACGCACCCTTGAAGTCAAGGTATACCAGGATTGTGGGTCGTCTGTAAGTATGGCGTTGCTCTAACACATGACGGAGTGTGAACATGTGGTCAACGCAGCATCTACCCGATCGAAATCCCACTTGATTCTAACGAGTCAGGGCCTCGTTTGCCACCGTAAAACGACGAAGAATCAGTGACGCCAGAAGCCTTGTTAAAACAGGCGTCAAAGTAACACCGCTGTGGTTGCTACATATACTGCGAGTACCTTTTCTGAAAATGGGCACTACTACAGATTCATCCCAATCGTCTGGGACGGTCCCCTTCTCCCAGAGAGACCCGAATAGGCTAGACAGGCCTTGGGTGGGGAATCCATCGTTATCCTTGGAAAGAGCAGGTGGGAGGACGTCAGAACCAGCAGCACGATGACGCCTGAGTCGGACGCTTCTGAGACCAAAGGCAGCTCCATATTTACGGTCTACCTTTCTGTTGAAGGCCAGGATTCTGGATTGGAATTAGCAGGTGACCAGCTGAATCGCTGTTCGAAGTACTGTGCCCAGCGGTCAAAACGTTCTGGTTTGCTGCATATCAGGGAGCCATTTTGGTCTCTGATCATTTCGCTGACAAGAGGTTTCCGAGGGCCAGTTAAACAGATCAAGTGGCACAGCCTGCAGATGTTCCCAACATTTTGCCTCCTCCATTTCTTCGGCCTTGCGGGTCCACTGAGCATCTTGGTCTGCACCGACACTTAGATTCACTTGGCTTCAGATGACGCGTGGGATTGAGTTGTTGTTCAGACCATCCCATAGTAAAGCCACAGTCCTATCGGAGATACATTATTTGGATGAGGTTGGAGGGGTTGTAACGCAAAAGTTCCTGCCTTGAGTAGCGCTTTGGATTTCTTATCCCAGCTGCCGTTTAAATCCAACACCGGACCGTCCGGCAGGCGTTCGGGGAGCCAATTTTAAAAGTTTCGTTTGGTGTCTGAATCAACTGCCTTCTCAACGACTATCTGTGTTATGCGTGTTTTGCATGGGCCTGAAAGGCGACAGCGCACAAGTGTATGGTCGAAATCCATGCTGGTATTTCAGGAGAGGCAAGTAGTAGTTGACCACCGCCACCAGTAACTGATGGCGATGTGGTCTATTTGAAATGGGGGCTGGATCGTTGGTGGATGCCATATTTTCAAGCAACTTGCGCTGTTTGGAAATCGGCACTACAGAGGAACAGTCAGTGATGAACACGCATCTGAAGCAGGCGATCTACCTTGTCCGTGCGTCTCGTGCTCAATCCAAGTCGACCACCAAATCGGGTCTGTCTACATAAGCATTCATGCCACCAGCAGCCACAATGAAGACTAAGATCTTAGCAAATTTTAGGTCATAGAAACTGTCTCTGGCAGATTCAGAGCCATAGTCGCTTGGGGCGTAAGCAGGCACAACATGGACCTCACTTGCTCTAGATTCTTCCACAAACGTTGTCAGACTTACATCTCAGATACGACCATCGACAAGTAGCCAGTCAAGTAGAGACGCTTTCGCTCGGTCATTCAATTCAATAGCCATCCCGGCGTGCCAAACTACAGCGGCTTCTGCAACACCAGATGTGCGCAGCCGGAACCTAGAGGAGAGGGTATAGTCGGTTCAATTACAGTACTTGTGTCTTGTATCCTAGCTTTTGACAGACAACATACATCAATGCAGAAGGAATCCAGCGTACGAAGACAGCTACATGTTGTCCTTCTCGTTTCAGCGGGCGAACATTGAAAAGACCCTTTTTCAGGGTTTTGAAATGACTTTGAAGTGAACATACATCATGCAGAAGGAATCCAGCGTACGAAGACAGCTACATGTTGTCCTTCTCGTTTCAGCGGGCGAACATTGAAAAGACCCTTTTTCAGGGTTTTGAAATGACTTTGAAGTGTTTAAGGTTTTTACTGAAGTCGGACGTACAGTAGCTGCAGCTGAGTTTGATGAACGGCAAGCAAAGCGGTGAGTTCTAGTGCAGGGACCTGCGAAGAGAGTATTCAAATTGGGGTGGGATGAGATAGAAGAGGAAGTACGTGAAAGCGTAAGATGGGAGGCTTCAGCAGTAACCTGTTTTCGCTTATCCCTTTGCTGTTTGAAGTAAGTAGAGCCACCCGGCCGGTAACACCACGCAACAGCCGATGCGACATGAGAGTACTGCTAATTGTAAGTATCCTGGTCGTGTGTCGGCAGGGATACTGCCAGGGTGTCCAGACATAGATAGCAGGACGATTATGATACCCAACCAAAGCCTGACCGTGGGATAGCGGCATTTGGAGGGTTTTGCGAGTGCATTGCTATCCTGCAGGTCTGGGAGAAGGTGTTCGCTGGACCTCTAACAACTAATCAACTAGGTGTGGGAGACTCCCAGTCTCGCACGGACGCCACGTGCTATAGCTTAATGGATCACGGAGGTACACAAACCGTCACGCGGTAAGATCCAACCTCTCAAACCTATAACAATTTGTGTGCACCTGCCTTCCATAAGTGCTTGCTGAAGTTTAAGTACCGATTTCTCGGGTAATACAGATAGAGCACACTTTTCTGTGGTCAAGAGAAGGGTGCCTGTCAATAGGCAATGCGTGCGTGACAGAAAAATAGTGCAACGCCAATCCTATTATTCTTTCCTATCTTCTCCATGTTTACTCGGCATCTTATGGTAAACCTACACGGTTTTTAGTTTTTTACGATTATTTTTTATTTCTGTCTATTTATTATTTGTTATTTATTTATTTTAATTTTATTCATTTTATTATTTATTTATTATTTTTTTAGATTATTTAATAGTGTAATAAAACTAGCCACAGTAACCTGTATGTTGTCCGACTTTCTGTTGCAACGCAGTGGTTATCCCGGTTTGTGATTTGCTAATGTAGGCGGTGCATAGATGGGATGCGGTCGTATCTAGAAACCACTCATAACTTATGGATGTAAGACATTCAAGAACCAGAACAGGTCCTGAAATCCAGTTCTTAAATAGTCAATTTATTTCAGTGCCTTAGATGGCTTGTTAGTAGACCCAGTTTAGATCACAGGTCGGTCCTTTGGGACACTCTCCATAGGAAGAAGACCGCTAAGGAACCAGAAGCAGTAACGTCTTGACGCCTTTCTGTGTGACTGGAACCCAATAACCCTAATAAGCATTTGCTTATATTGAGAATACTGAGCCAGTTCCGCTGATGCCGTCATACTCCTCCGAAACAGAGTACACGTGTGTGCATTAAGATCTAGTTGTTTGGGTTTTTATCGCTTTTCTTAAAGTCACAGAACGTTTTTGTAGTAAGCTCCCATGGTCTCACGTAAGTGGAAATTTAGTTTGCAACTAAGTGTTTGCTTTTACATATGTCCAATTTGGTCTTCAAGTGGAAGTTAAGAGTGATGGAAATTATGAAAATGATGAGCCCCAAAAGGCGAAACCGGAACTCTGGTATGACAGACGCTGTCTCACACGTATAGCTCAATGGCACACAAGCCGTCACACCACGGTAAGATCCAGTCTCTTCGTATTCATGGACAGCCAAAGATGAAGGGATCACATTGGGCGCCATTGTTTTCGATCCCTCCCAAACCGTTCTTGTATTACGAACGTGACCATATTTATGGACAGCTTAATTCAAGCTAAGAACGAAGGGCCCATATGTTTAGAATTTTTTTAAAGCATTTGATCGAGCACTACACGTCCCGCTGCTCCAGAATCGCGAAATACAAGAAGAAATCCTACGATGGATTTAGGTATTCTTATCGGACAGAATATTCCAAGTAAAAGTAGTCTCTACCTACTCTTCTACACTGTCGTTCTCAATTGGAGTTGCCCAAGGATCTGTTTTTGAACCACTTTTGTTTCTGATCTACGTCAACGATCTTCTTCAAGGTCCATGCCTATTTTTTTCGGGCGACTCGAAATCCTGGATTTCCAGTGCCAGCGCCCTCCAAATAGATGTAGACGCTGGAAAACAGTGGTCGCCGGACTTACATCTTCCCCTGAAGGATGAGAAGTACGTGTGTCATTCGAAGGAGACCCAGCGAACGCCTTTGTTGTCCATGGTGAGAATGGATCAGAAGGCATTGCGAGAATATCAAAAAGAATTTATTTATCTGGCTCTCTTTCAACGTGTCTTTCTCACTTCGCAATGAAATAACCTCCAAAAGGTATTCGCTGTCCTACGTATGATTCACGGCAGCCTCTCCCGTATTACCCGCGTGGACTTCCAGATACTCTGTCGGCCCTGCGTCATAGCGTTTCTTGAATATGACAATCAAATTTTCTACTCAGAACGCAAGAAAGACGTAATCCTTATTGAGTGTGTCCAACGAACTCTTAAGAGATGGTTATCGGCCCTAAATATACCGACTATGGAACACATCCCGCGGTGCTTGACCTCCTTCCCCTGGAGTATCGTCGCCTATGAGGAGACCTAATACTTCACTACGTCCTGTTCGAACAAGGTTTGGCGAACCGGCTTTTCACCTTTGAACCAACTAACACATTTCAGGAACATGGTAAGATTTTCAAGATCAGAACGCTACGTTTTAGTAGGCTACAATTTTTCTCATTTCGGGTAGTTGGTGCGTGGAATAACCTCCCTCCCATGGTTGTTCACGTTGCATCTAGTGTCTGTTTCAAAGCACTTTTTGAAGTTTTCGTATGAATACTCGCGCTAGCTGGCTTACTGCCTCATGCTGAGAACATGCGGACCTATGCTACACTCTTTATTCGCTTGTGCCTTTCAGGTGAACGAAAGCCGCTAGACGAGAACAGACCCGACCGGGAGCTTGGGCGAACGGCTCGCCCCGTGTATTAATCCATGAATCTGCGAATCTCTTACGGTACAATGATAGTGTTTTGAATGGCATACAACCAAAACCGAAAATTTTGTGACGAAAACCTCCGATAACTGTTGGTCCGACCCTCAAGAATACAGACTTTGCGGCTGTCAATCACAAACAGTACCCATAAGATGTGCGATTATCGGGGCGGAACCGCGCAGGGAACAATAAATCGTGTAGGTAAAGATAAATACGACGATTGGCTTATCCATACACATCACGGATATCAAGTACGTAATTAATTTATAAAAAATTGTGCATCCATTCCAGTCGAGATGGCTTTCACTAACAGTCAAGTTATTCGCCACGTACGCTATACAGCAAAATGGAAGTCCATTCAGACTTCGTCGCCTTCCCTTTAACCGGACCATGAAAAGCATACCAACTAAGTTAGTTCAATCGTTCTACCGAAAGAAAACATCAACACTGGCATTCACATTCTCGGGGAGAATTGGTTTTTCAAGGGTTGTGCTTGGAGAATGAAGCAATAAGAATGGAATTCAGGCCAAAGCCAGGTAGCACACGAGATATACGATTGTTCAAATAACCGGTCAACCTTGACCTCCTTGATCCAATCGATTGGATGCAATAACCATGATCGTGTTAGTTCATTTGCAGTTCCGCAGACCAGGCGTTCCATCGGTCTGTCCAGAGGTATCGAGCATGTTCGTTGTCCCACACATGTTGGGATGTGTTGTGCCGTCTCAATGCGCCAAGTGGAAAATGTCACGTATGCATAAGAAATTTTGAGGTTTCTAGGACGTTCCTCGGGTCCAGCAGGAAGTGTAGGTTGCCCATTCGCTGGCACCATGCATTCAACACCATCATGCAGATGATTTGTGCGAAAATTAGCCAATCCAACCCTTGGTTTGCACATTTGTTCCCCCACGCCTTTCCAGGCTATCCTGTCAACTACTGGAACGCTTGGAATGAAGGAGGATTCGAAAGAACCACATTCTAATCCAGACACCCAAATGGGAGAAGACATAAGAATCGGTGATCTTCAGGCATATGACGTGACTGCAATGATGACAGTTATAGCCGTATGTTTAGACAGTAAATAAGATATACATCAGATGGGATGAAAACGCGGACTATGAAAACACTTCCGGTCTTTTGAATACCAAAAGCTTTGTTCGGCCCGTTGGACTCCTTGAAGATTTCGATATACTTTTCTACCACTTGTTACTCTGGCACGATTCAAATAAAATAGTCTATAAAAATTGAATACATGGAAGCCAAGGAACCATTCGCCGGCTACGACGGGCTAGCGAAAAACCCTAGTCTCAAGTTTCCCTGTCCAATTATCTCATCACATGCGCTCAGCACATTTTTGCGCTCACGACTTTGAAACTGCTTCAGATGTATGCTTTGACCTCCTAGCGCAACGGTGAACCTATGCTGGGGAATTTTCAGAATCATCCAAGATGAACACGCTGAAAAGTCTTGAAATCTATAGGGTCACAATGGAGAAAACACAAAAATTATGTGGATTGTGACGAAGGCGCGTACTTCAGTCACCACGAGAGACGAACTACGCCCAAGAAGATCTGAAAATTTTATGTCCACAAGCTTTCGTATGACAGTCCCACTGACGTGTATAGCCTGGGGAAAATGCTGGTTCCACTAAAGTTTTAATTACCGGCTGCGATGTAACTGGCAACCCAGATCGTCTGGAACGCTGCGAAAGACATGCATCTCTTAAAGTAGGTTGACCACACGCCGAGGTTTGGAATAGCTTCAAGAAACTTCCGTGACCATTCCCATCCGTGTAAAGCAAGCATCAATCTAGAAGTATATTTTAGGGTGTGAGAATTCACTGCGGAGTGCGCGATGAGCTGAGCTCTCCTGCAAACATCTAGATCAGATCAAAAGACCAAGCTGGAGACACTTGGTATATGGGGCTCCCACGAATGTTAGGAGCGTGCAAATCAGCCGTAAAATGAAAAGAACGGCGCGACCGGTCCGGCCGGGCCAGAAGCACCCAGATGAGAAATGCTCACTTATTCTTGAAGTGGAAGTGGAATAAGTTGTAAAAACGGTCTGGCATCATCAAAAGCCCAAAATTAGCAGAGATTTCTCTTTACCCTTCAACGAATAAAGCAGTCATGAAGGAAACGGTCGAACTGGTAGGAGGGCGTTTTGGAGTATCCGAGTCCGGGAGTGAGTGGTATCGGGCAAAGATGTCTAGTACCACAGTCCACCGTAAGCGGGGTTAGTAAATTCCTGATCGGTACTGTTTGCTCGTGAATGGACTTTTCACTGATGATGTTTAGTTCTCACTCGCTGCTATCAAATGCCCATAATTTCCAAGCAACTCTATCCATTGCACAACTAAGTCTGATGAGTGTGACAAAACGCGGTTGTCAGTTGATACTCCAAACACGTATGTTTCAATTCCTGGTTGTACTATACTCCGCTCTGACAGGAGAAAACCAAGGGATGAATGCTGTACCATCTATGCCAATTCGTTCAGCCTAGGATAGTTTCAGAGGCCATCTGAATCTCTATAGAACAGATTAAACGACCTATACTGGCAGGGTGTATCTATATACCACTGGTCCCCGCTTCCGCTTCTGTGAGTGCCATGTCCCGTTCTATCTCCAGTGCACACGCCCTTCCTCATTCGTCCAAATTTGTTCTGGGTGACTTCCACCCACCGGATATTTCTTGGTCTCCCACCTTGGGCCCTACTCGTTAGCCTCGCTGCTTGCCCGACTTAGTGTACAGGGTTGGTCTGAGACTGTGTAATATCATTGGTGACCTATGTACCACACACCTAATGGTCCCAAATGTGGGCAATCTGGCTAAGGCCGCAGTTGGCCCATGTTTCCCAGGAAAAGATCACTGAGTTGTTTCTCATTAAACGTCAGTTGTGGCCCAACTACTCCTCCGAGTCCTTTGCTCTTTCACCTAGATATTTTACTGGCTTTCTACCCTTGCTAGCCTCACGGGGCTGGAGCGACTTCCATCTCTCAACAAACATAACACATTTGTGGCATCCACAAAAAACCTGGTGACCTTTCTATGATTTGCCCCTCCTAATAAAAGGTTCCACTCTGGTATCTCTCCCCACAAAGAGTTTCTAAAGATATTGGATAGTAAGATACACCGAACTGGCAGAAAATATCCGAACTCCCGGGGTTGGTGGTTGGTACTCCTCAACAAAAAGCTCTCGGTCGACCAAGAATTTTTACGGGTGCCATTCGAATGCTAAGAAGAACGCAGCAATCTTATGGCCACTTATAGCTGTAAATTACTCAGCGGCATGTTTCTTGGCGCTGTACCTCCAAGCAATCACTCAGTTACCTGTCCTCGTTTCACCGATGGTAGTTTAGTCACTAATCCTATCGACATAGCTGATCACCTATACGCTTAAGTTGCCAGCCGTTCCTTACCCCTTCCTCCCATAGCCAAACCCATAATCCCTGCCGCACACCTTACATATCCGCAATAGAGTAACCACCAGTACCTCAGCAATGTAACCATCTCCCTAGCTCACGTTTCGGACCTTCCTCCTACCTTTAAGGACTCTGTCATGCCGGAGGGCGACGGCATACCACCCAGTGCTCTGGGGCATACCGGTCAATAAGTCGATATTATTGTCCTAAATCTTTTTAAGCACCCAACCAAATCTGGAATCGCACCCTCCCAGTAGAAGAAATATGTTGGCTGCCCTCAACTCAAGTCCGAATCTAGGCAAACTACCTCCAACACTAGTGGGATCCATCAAACCCTTCCTCTAGTGCGAACGTTTGAGGGTCTGGTCAAAGTCCCGTTAAGCATGTTCGTCGTAGATGACCAACTGTAGGGATCTCTGTCTCAGAGATCCGCCAAGGGCCACCAGCTTCACTTCTTTGAGACCATCACACCAGCCTATGATGTCAGACACTCTATTGTAACAGTTTATTGTGAAATCCAAAAAGTCTGACCAGCCTCCATACATCCCTGCTGAAGAAGCTTAGTTCTTTTGGTATCACTGGACGTTTATTTTAGTGGTTCACCTTATACCTATCTATAGGGCACAGATAATACAATTTGGTAATAAACAGTTATATCCATTATCAATCAATAGTGGAGTATTTCAAGGTAGCGTGCTAGGCCCTATCCACTTCCCACTGTACACCAGCGGGGTACTCGTCTCCGTATCCCATGGCAAACCCTTAACACTTGCGGAAGGAATAATAATTGGGTACACACATTCCCTCTCAGCCTTTCGCCGGATCCAAACTTAACGTGGGCTCCCTGATTCGCAGCTCGAGGTACCATAGCGTAAGCTCCTTTTATTCCAAGCCTCATAAGAATTCCTGCAGCCGCTCCATCCAAACTGATACGTTCGAAATTAATGGGAACTCCATCACTCATCCCAGGGGGATCAGGTACCCTTGCATTTTTAGCTTTTCTTGACAAGTCCAGCGCAAGATCACCCGGACACATGGGCTGTGCTTTCTAATCTTAGGCCCCTTTCATTTTCGAGACACAGTAGTCGCGGATTTTATGCTGTGCGTGCAACCAGTTTTGAAGTTCTGTTATGTTTTTTCTTCTTTTTACACCAAAGTTGTAAATAAGCATTTGAGAACTTCCAACTTTTATTCGCCAAATAGTTATTCGCACAGGCTAGTCCTCTTTCCTACCCCTCCCGCTGCGTAATCTTGGACCTTGAGCCACAGTGCATCAGGCGGTTAAATCTAAATCTATCTCTCCGATACCATTTGTTGTACTGAAATGCCTTCATAGCGAAGGCTTAGTCAAGCGTGAATTATTGCAGAAGCTCTAGCCTTCATAAATATAGAGATATCTTAGTGTGCCCCTCAGCACGAACCTGGACCACTCCTTTTTTCTAGTGTACTAAACTCGCATCTATAAGCTCGACTTCGAAATATCACATACCAACTTACGGTCTCACGGTCTGCAGATAACCTCCTTTTCTGTTAAGCCAAGCCGCCCTACTTACACCAGGCTACGCCCGATCTACTTTATGAATCGGGCCCAAATGACCTTTGATTTCGACGAAGGTGCAGTTGCTGGACAAAATCTAGAAACAATAATTTTAAAAATAAGATCACTCTGTTACTATACCTGCCTTCTTTTTAATTTGAGGCAACAGATACCTGCTTGATCTGAGTTTGCTGCACTACTGGCCCGGCTCTTTCGGGAGGCAAATTATACCAGGTTTCCTCCAGCTAGGTCCCCGCCCTGGACTAATCTACCTGCTATGTTAACCAGTGATGCTTCGCCTTGCCGCACCATCACAAACGAAAAGTCATAGATTTCTATACCTGGCGACGTCTTATACTCATACAACCCATTAAGCACACGCGCACGTGTCATTGTGGTACGCCTCTGCTTGGCTCGGTAGCTCACACGCCGTGATCGTTTAGCCATGGTTCACACGATCCAAGCATCTCCGCTCTGTTCCCACTGGTCCAATGCTATCTGTTGTCCCATTTGCCTCATCTGCAAGCTCTCTTTTCTAGCAGCTGTTTGCCGTTTGTTTGTTCAAAATGACTGAGCGGTTTTATTTACCTTGCTCTCCTTCAGCCGGATTAAATATATGCTAACTATAGTTCTTCACTCATGCACAGGCCGCAGTTAAACCATCTTGGTGTCTAACCACCTCGCAGTTCTGGTGGCCTGCACGAGGAATGAAAGCCCCGTTTAGTAGTCAGCACGTCCTGTGGAGAGGGCGCCCTTTTGCGTTGCACCATGGTAAGTTGCCACCCCTCGAGCAGAACGGGTGCTTCGCCCATCCACAGGTGTTCTGAACGTAGCCTTTTAACCACCTCGTCTGGTGGCCTGCACGAGGAATGAAAGCCCCGTTTAGTAGTCAGCACGTCCTGTGGAGAGGGCGCCCTTTTGCGTTGCACCATGGTAAGTTGCCACCCCTCGAGCAGAACGGGTGCTTCGCCCATCCACAGGTGTTCTGAACGTAGCCTTTAGTTTAAGGAATCCATAGAAACGTACTGCTGTTTCCTGTTTATCGCCCCTGTGCTGGACTCGCCCCGGTTGTATAATTTAACTGGCATAGCTACAAACCACAGACAAAGGAAAACTGACCTTCCGCCAGTTAAAAATAAACGTGCAAAAACACAGATAGGATGGTTTGAAGACACTTTAATGCCCACGGCTTACATAGTGTGCAGGGCTGTAGATGATCTAGTCACAATCAAGGTTACACGGAAGTTCACTTCGGCAACTAAACAAAACATGCACCTACCTATTTCTCCCACGTGCGGACACATAGTGAAAATAATACTTACATAGACAATGAAATTATCAAACATCCACTAACGGCCCACAAGAAAAGCGCCCTAGCTTTATTCTCGCTTTATTCATCATCGCTTTATTAGTCATTTGAAATTAATGGCAACGCTGATAGCAATAACAGGTGGCCGTTTCTGTGAAATCAACTTTATCTTCAAGGAAATGGCACCGCCAAACTCACGTACTAAATACGGATGAACTGGACAGTAATCTGAAAAGTCCAAGCCCGTTATTCGTTCTACGTTTGATTTTCTCAACCGCACCTCCCCTCTACGTACCTATGCCAGTTCGCTCCAGACCTTTTGTACCTTTATATCAGATATAGCAGAAACAACCCCTGGTTGACAGCTAATCTACTGAGTACGAACTATTCCTAATCACGTTCCATTTAGTCACTGGTTGCCTTCATCCTAACTGCGGTAGAAGTCAAGTTTTTTTCTCTTGTTTAGCGCACATTGTCTTATCCGATGTCTCCTCAAACTCACCAGACTTCACTGAGCTTATCCCATTCCCACGTCTTTCCACGCTCACATCTCCTGCAATGCTTTGGACGCCCTGTTTGGCTGTCATCCACTTAACTGGCTTGTGATCTGCATCCACAGAAGTCCCCATTTGGACTAAAAACTTACGGCTTTACATGAGCTTTATTATGCTTATTTCCTAGGCCAACCTGAAAAGAATCCCGCGGCCTAGAGAATTGCACACCCCAGCCTAACGACCTTAAATATGAAGTCCGTTACGGGGCTGCGTAAAAACTGGACTATGTAAAGCCGGTGATGTCAGGGCACTGCCATATAGAGTTTCTCAGCACACTCGTAACTGCTCCTTTCCAACTTTTGACAGTACCCCTTGACTATTTTTTTCAATCAGCTGCGAATTCAGACGATCTGTTCACATGGCCCCAGCCCCCGCCAAGACGCGTTCAGTCGAGTCTGCTGAATATTTCTACCGGATTTAACCTTTTCCATGTGTAACGGTCGAACGGTATCTTCGAGTGACGCGTAATACCAGAACCTCCGGGTAGGCAAAACAAAGTCGGAGCTGGGTT
>NW_008752200.1:155147-161010 GCF_000715545.1 Opisthorchis viverrini | reverse complement strand
AAGTGCAAAGCAAGGGAGCAAACAGGCTCCAACGTGCGACAGTCACACGTGCAAAGTCAGATACAAATGGCCGGATGACCTCAAGGCCAAATGGGTGAAGTGGTAAGGACAAACAAACGTCAGTTCATATATACACACTAAACATAAAAATGGGGCGGGGGTTACAAATGGGGGCATAATAAACGTGGGGAATTTCATTGTCAACATAACGGATGATACACCATGAACTATATGTCTGTGCTCTCTGTAAATCCAATATTCTGTATAGTTTGTGTTCCGGTTTGTGTGTTTTCACCAACTCAATATTCTGATTAACTTTTACACTCGACCACACAATTCCAGTGATAACAGCGAGTCTTTACAGTTTCACCGTGCATCATTGATTATCCATCTACTTCATCACATCCAGCCACACTTTTCGTGACATTAGCCATAAACACAAGAGTTCAATGCTACAATGCTTCAGCGAAGTTTTAAGTTTTAGTAGAAATTAACTGGATGGATTAGGCCAACTCTACTGCTTCAACCGATCTGTTATTCTTCTTCCTCGCTTCTCTTGGTTTGCAGTTTCATTGTCATGTGTCAGGCAGTACGCCTTTCCTCATTTTGCTTTTGCCCGCCACCCTCAAATTACAACATGTACATCGGATACTACACACTTATATGGCGCTTTCCATTTTTCGCGCAACTCGCTGTGCTCACGAATTACTTCAGCCCCGCCTTTATGTTGACCGGAATATTATGATCATGCCTGACGTTATGCCACTCACTATTTGGGAGTAAACATTATAACTATTATTAAGTGTAACATTTACATGGGGCATTTACGATTTTTCTAGCCCCGTTACGGAGTCCAGTAAAAGGACTATGTTTTGCAGATTGGCAGCCAACTTGCGAGATGGTAGAGGACATATAAGCAACGGAAGACACTGGATTTCGGAGATAATCGATGAGTACCACAGAATAGTGGACATTCGCTATGCAAGCTAACGATTGCCATGTTTTAGGAAGGAACTGGAGAAAAAACTATGGGTCACAGGCCACTGGCTTAGTGTTTTTGGCTCTAGGCAATACGCGGTGGGAGGTAAAAGAACCAAGAGGGCTGGATAGCGTTACAAGAGTAAGTTTTGCGCTTCAATTCCATGTGGCCAGTCTCAATAAGCAGAGACGGCGGGTGCATACTGTTCACCTGTCCAGGCGCTGCTGGTGTGTAGCATCCATATCAAAGATGACGGTGACAGACCTTGCACGTCTTTATCAGCCAAATGGTTATTCCATGCATTTTTAATTAGCGAAATGCTAGTTTTATTACAGTCATATTCCAGGGGATCAATAGACGTATGAAGCAACGGAGACAAGATCAGAGCAAAGGTTACAAAAAGAAATCAACAGTGCCCTTTTTGGATTTTCCTAGTTAAAGGCTAGTCTTGGAAGCAACGGCGGTGAGCAAAATAACCGTGCTCCTTGAGGAGTGTCAGGTGTGCGAACGAATCGTGGCGCAGCACATCAGGCGAAACATCAGAGAGACTATTTTTTAAAGTGAGCTCGATTAAGACTCTCAAGAGTCAGAACCAATAATACCGGCCTGCGTTATGTTAAATTGAGCCTGAAAAACACTCCATTTGACATCCCACTGAGCTGACAAGCCCAATCAGCGATGGGATCTGACGCGATACAATAAAGCACTGGTCTCCTAGGTACGCAAATTCAGACATGAAGTGTATAACGAGGTTGATTGGGCTGATGTGAAAATTACAAAATTGGAGGCAAGGGAAGCTATCGCTTACCCGATTAAATTTCAAGAAGGTGCCAAATCGGTCCTAAGAATTGGAACTGCTGCTCAAGAGTTATAAAATATAGTGATTATTGGCCAGGAAGAGCCGGGAGGGAAGCTACTCCGAGTTTTTGCCCGACTTAAGTTTTCTACGCAAATAGGTACCCATACTAGATGAAACAACTGAGTAGTCGGGAAAAGAACATTGCATAAATTGACTCAAGTTGTCTTTACAAGACCTATATAGTTTAAACTGGTATCCCGAAATCCTCCGGCTTGTTAAGAGCTACAAAGGAGACGGCATAGTGAAGATGTGGGAACAAGGCTTAGTTTACTTTATTGGCAAAACGAAAAAGCTTCGCCGCAAGAGAAGTCGGAAAGTAGGCAACAGGTGGAAACATTCGGAGTTCTGGATTTTTCGGGGAAAGCAGAAATAAAACTGGGAGCAGGAGTTTGTGATGAAAGCAGCACTTCAGATCGGTAAGTGCAAAGGAACTAAGTCCAATATCAGGCAACTTAGCTTTTAAAATGCCAAAGTTTTCTCTCAATGGCCGGACGGACACGCTGTCATAAATCCTTATGAGTAAGCAGCCAGAATAAAGACACCACTTACGTCAAGTTTTGGCGCTCGGCAGTGTGTGAAAATGGGACAATTGTAGAAAAACGACGTTGTCCAATGCACATAAGGTCTTGCGAAATTGACAGAATCTAACTGCAGCACACAGTTGGGCGGATAAAACACAGTTGGCATGAGATAGTGTAGCGAAGTGTCAGGAGTGTGGGGAAAACTTTAAATCGGGATGATTGAACTCAGATTACCGGGACATGCTAAAAATAAGACTTCGCTCTTTTGAAGCAAAATTAAACCATCGATAAAAGAACGGGTTAACCATGAGCTGTCGGGGTAATAGTTCAAGCCGCAGATATAAGAATAAGGATGATGAACCACATCTAGTTTTTGTGACAAGAAAGAGGTTTTCTAGTACCGGAATGTGGCTTAGGTGAAAATCAGTTGAACCCCTCAGTTGCGAAGGGTGCCAGCATTCTCTCGAGTCTCGTATAATATGCTCCTTGTATGTTGGGAAATAAAGCTACCATCGCTACTATTGTCGGGATTGTCGGGGCGGAAAAATTGCTGCTTATGCGCGAACCATGGCTGGTCGCCATATGGGCGAGAAGAACAAACATTAAAATGGACTGGACAGCGGTTTGGATTATTATGCTCAAGTTAACTAATTGAGACGGTGTTTTGCACTCATGTGACGTGCCCGAGTATGAATAACATGTGTAATGGACCACATGCTGGACACCAGCGTGGGTTTGAAAGTCACTGTACCGTGAATAGCTCCGATTATGAACTTCCCAGGCAACTCATTTAGGGTTGTTACAGTAGTTCGGATTGATTATTGAATAGTCCCGTAACTGAGCCAGTATAAAGTGAGGATAGTACTGGTTCCCTCAAGGGCACAGCGTTGTTTGTTGCTGATATTCAGATAAGGCTACCAGGCAGCTACCTTTAGGTAGGAGGCCGAAAATCGAGAAGAGTTAAGAAATATTGTCCCTTGAAAGTGGGAGGGTATTTGGGAAACCACGGCATACGAAGCAGGCAGCCATGAGTGGTTGTAATAGCTTCTCTAGCGAGGCGACACCGTCAAGTGTTAGAGACGGTAGTCATCGTTCGGGCAGAAGTAGTGAGGAATGGCGAAAAGTGATCAAAATGAAACGGTATGGCTACACGGGAGCATCAGGAGTGTGCATTAGATAACCGGTTGTATGCTCGTCCGCGTGACCGAGTAAAAAGCAGAGAGGTGTGAGCAGAAAGAACACGATATAGTGGCTCAGATCTGCGTGCCAATGGAGCTAGTTGATCTGGATGGTTGGTTACTTGGCGGGCGGCCAGAATGAGGCGAGGAGGTTTAGATGGAATGGAAAGTCGCTTATAAAGTCATCAGGGTTCATCCATGGAATTTTTGGGGTTACAGTTCACCAGATAGAAGCTGTAGTCAACTCCGGCATTCAGTATAGGGAGATAAAATGTATCTTATATTGCAAGAGGGTAAATAAATTCTGTAAATTGAGTGAGTGTAGAAGAGTTATTAATTCAAACCTTGGCAAAAGAGATCGAGAAAAATTTGTGATTGAGTTTTTGTTTGAAAGATGAAGTGATCTTGAATTCACACCTTTCATTTTGACATAACTGTAGTTTTCTAATAGTAGGAAAACTTCTAGGTGGCATTCTTCGATCGAGACAGGTTAAGCTAACGACACAGACACCTGAAGAGAGCTTCATCAAACTTTTTGTACATAAAATCCAATCTGTGAACACCAACAGTGGGTGATCCTCCCATGCTAATGGAGCAGTGACGTGCCTGCGCATAATGCAACCCAATCCCAATGAGAACCATTGTAGAAGGCGCTGGAAATAGACTTAGCACTTGAGCGCCGCACATCGTCCATGGCAGTCGGACTTACCAGTGGATATTTTGAAGTGAATTGAGGCCTCATCTCCATTATATATCTATGAAACTTTAAAGATGGCAATAAAATAAGACTGTTTTGAAATGAGCGACAAATGAAGGCAGGGACCTTACGGAATGCAACCTTTTAGTGCCGCCACTTTTGGAAACAACTGAAGGCGCAGAAATGCATAACACGTAGGTCTCCCACTTTTGGATGAATGGGGATCGGATGCTAATTAAAAATCTTCAAAGGGAGATATAATGTTGGCGGGAGGGGACGTGATATCTTGAAGCAGTGAAAAAAGCCCAGAGTGAGAGGACCAGAAGGCAAAGGGGCACAGATCAGACTGTAAGGTGGGTGAGTCAACCTCGAAATTGCTGACTTGGGATGCACGTGCTATGTGCTTATCATCATAATACAAAAAATTGTTCAAATTCTTACCAGATTAGTGACTCTACTGATGTACAACGCGCAGTGTATAGCTGCGACGCTAGTAGAAACTAATGATTGGGATGGCTACCCAACATTTTTGACATAGGCTCTCCAAGTGGGCCAGGAAGTGTAAGTGTGCAACCGCCACAAACAGACTGTAATCACTAATAGAGGACACCCAAACACCCTATAACTTTCAAGAGAGATTAAGATAGTACTTAGTTAGGCGACCTAAGCAGACAAAATTTGGTCAAGATAACTATTTGTTTTTCGGCAGTCAGCGTAATTTGGGGGCAAATATACGTCTTGTCGGGTTTTAAGGATCTTAGCGGTGGGCAAAAAATGATAGTGATATCATTAGAACGCTGGAAGTCGTGGAAAGAGAGTATTATAAATGTCACGGTAGGTAGCTGGAGCCAACTTTTAAAGTAGGCTAATAGTGCATTGGTTTCACTGGTTTGAAGCTGTCCCGGTCATTAAGGAGATAATAAAATGTATGGAACTAAGCGAGGAAGTTCTGTACAGAGGTGGCAGAATGTTGAGGGTCGGGTTGAAGACAGATCCTGGGTCATGAGGAGGAAACCCAGGGTTTTTAGCTAATGATCAGGTCCGTTTGGCGTCAGAAGACAAATCGGCTTCAGAGAGTCGAGAACTTAAACATAAACTCGATGTACTTGTGTCTTGGCAAGAATCGGTGCCGGGCTGATAAGAATTTGGGGTACGATGTCAACATCAGAATAAGTGTTGGATGTCATAAGTGGCTGACGGTTTACGAAAGGGTCATGGTTATAACACAATATTAAATCGTCTAGGATGCCCAAACTGGGTGGTTTTTAAGCGGTCCGGCCTATGACTTTAGACGCATACAATAACGGGGCAATGTCGAATGCTTCACGTGGAAGCCTTTGACCTGGTTTCACGGATTCACGGATTGATACACATGATCGAGGCTTTTGCCCAAGTTTCCCGGGTCGGTTTTGTTCTTGTCGGTCACTGGCTGTCGTTCACCTGAAAGGCACAAGTGAAAAAAGGGTGTAGCACTGCTCTTTATGTTCTCAGCGCGGGGCAGTATGCTCGCCAGCGCGAGGATTCGCATAAATAAATGTCTAATAGTGCTTTAAATTGGGTTCGAGAAGGAGCGTGTACAACCGTCGGAGGAAGGTCATTCCACGCAGCTACTACCCGAAATGAAAAAAA
>NW_008752200.1:95289-154042 GCF_000715545.1 Opisthorchis viverrini | reverse complement strand
GACAACTGCTTCCTTCCAAGTAGAGGATGGCGGCCTTGATAAGCGACTGACGAAACACCAGGTGTAGATGATTTGTCAGTGTGGAGGACGTTTCTTTTAGGATCCTCGCATAGACCTCGTCGGGCCCCAACGCACAGAATGGGTTGATCTGGTTTAAGAGTTGACGAATGTCCTCCACCCTGAAGACCAATTCAGTTAGAGGCTGTTCGTAGTTCCGCCTTGACAAGAGTTGATGTGACGAGGACGCTGGGGCTGAATATAGACCTGCATGGTCTATCCCGGTACACCTCAGATACCACCGTTGGAATCACTCGTGGGTTCTCCGCTCCCGTCCCTCAAAGAGAACGCGGATGGCTTGTTTCTGCGGCGACGCCTCATGTGTTTGAACAGTACGGTTCGTTTTTCCGAGCGAGGTGTAGGATGGTGGCTTGCTATCGTACGTTCCATTGGCGGATTTCCGATTTACAGCGGTTCCGCATTTTACGAAATGCAAGCTCATCCTCTGTATGCCCTGTAGTACACTCTCTGAAGAAGAGTTGGAATCTTTCTTCCAGAAGTCGCCGAATTCTTTTTGGCAGCCTGTTGTTCATCCGAGTGCGTGCCAGTTTTTTGGGAAGAACGTTGCTTCAGCCTCGTGAACATTTTGGAGAATGGTCCTATATATTTCTTCCACTGTACCTGGTCTCAGTGCGACCTATTCAAGAAAGATGCGCCTTCCTGAGAGGTCTGCACGGCAGAAGTCTCTAAACCACGTTTGAGGTTTGGGATTTCTGGCCCAATAGCAGATGAAATCAAAGGTTAGCACACAGTGGTCGCTATGTCCCAGTGGAGCGTCAATGGTTACCTGATCAACGAAGAGTCTTTCGTTGGTGATGACCAAATCCAAGAGGGATGGTTGTTGGCCTGCGCGGTATCTGGTGGGTGCAGCGACATGTTGGGTCCAAGCGCTCTGTTGAACGACTTCTAACAGCGCCGCTGCAAAAGGTCCGCCTGATTCGACGCGCTGGAGTGCAATCCAGGAGGCCTTTGGGGCGTTGAAGTCACCTACCAGCAGGAGATGAGTGAAATGGTAGTTGGAGGAGAGTTGCCCAAGGGTTTGTGTGAGGAATTGGTCATCCTCAGGGGGACTCGAAGGGCTACGGTAGACCACACCGAGAAGGAGAGAATCGGACCCGCGCAGCGGGATTTGGACCCACAGTGCATCGCAGAAGGGTGCAGGGGTGGTGTCAGCGAGGACAATCGGGATTGGTAGGGCCGCATGTAAGTACAGAGCAACCCCACCAGCCCTCCCTCGTTTTGAGTCAGCTCGAAAAATAAAGTAACCGTCTATCGAGATCTCCGCGTCGGAGACATCTGGTGTGAGCCAGGTCTCTGTGAGTGCGATTATGGACGGTTTTTCAAGGCAAGCTGACTGTCTAACATCGCCGAGTTTGTTGAAAAGGCTGAGGCAGTTTGTGTACAAGCATTTCAACACTGCCTCTTCTTCCTCCGAGGGTGAGGAGCCGAAAGTTGAGTGACCAGGGTGGTTAGCAGACTTAATAGTTGTGCACCGGGTTTGAGTCTGAGTCCAAGGCTCCAAGGGGGCCTCTGCGGCGATGGCTGCTTCCGGCCATTGTGGTTTCTGGGGGTGCTTTTCGCCTGCGGGGTCTTTTTCGTTCCGTGAGAGCTCGGGTTGCTCGGGCTTTTTGGCTCTGGGGGACGGAGTTTTTTCCCCTTGGGCGAAAATTTCGACCGTTGCTGTTTGTAGCTCTTTCAGCATCCCTTTTTCGTCGACCAGATTTGCTGTTGATCAAAGGTTTGCTGCAAGCTTTCGCCTTTCTGGTTAAACTGAAGATAACCAGGAAATTCAGTTATACAGCTCCCAGCAAATGGCCATAGTACCGAGAGTTGGGCGTCATAAGCAGAACACCTTTGCGGTTAGTGCGCTCTGCCTTCGTATTTATGGTGAAGATTTGGTGGGTAAAAATGGGAATGGAGTTTGTTGCCAGGGGGCGATGGGAAATGCAGTAACGTCGGTCAGCACGCGGCTAATTCTGTCTGTCGAGCTGAGCAGGTGGAGTCCTGCCCGTCGAATACCGCCAACGTCGAATTTTTGTCTGCCCGGGCGTTATCTCTCTAGCTACATTTTCAACTTCTACTTGATACCAGAGTGCCAGCTGTTGATGAAAATCGGATGCAATGGTCCCGGCAGGCCAGACACCTTTTGAGAGATAATACGTCACACGCTTAATAAAGACAGAATTTAGGCAACGGGTCACTGCACTGGAAGAAAGGATTTTGTACGTGGGCCCTAGCTCTGTCAGTGTATATCTAAACCAAGGAAGTCGCCGGAAAAATATGTCAAGAAACATCATTCAGCAAGGCGTGGACTTGGATACCATTTATTGGACCCTGGAAGTCGGAGATTGACGTGGACACTCGGACGGTTGTTCTTGAGGTAATGCTGACTCCCCTGGTCGCAAAGCGTTTCTTTGGGCTAGTTTAGGCGATGGATTGTGCGGGGTAAGAGTACAACAGTCGCTCAAATTGGGGAAAAAGCAAAATTTTGTGATTATGCCTAACAGAACGGGACACGAAAGAAGCATATTCCAGCAATATACGAACAGCGTAGAAGCTATCCATTACCACTTAGACCTGGTCACGAGCGGATCGGTTTCGGTCATCTATATATAAACGGCCTATGTGGATACCGGAAGCCCCAAAAGCAGGAAATCCGAATCAGGAAATTACAGCTTCATTACCATCGACAACATGACATCAGTGTTCAACACCGATGCTTTGTTTCTTCAGGAGAAAACGCGTTAAGCAGGAATCTGACCGGTTAAACAAACCTCAAAATCATGGTAGGCTGCAAGCGATATATAGCACAAAGCACAATAAGACATATAGGCTTGCTGTATGCCGAGCTTCAAGACGTAAATGTAGGGTAGAGATAAAGCAGCTTTATCTGGACGAGGCATGATGAAGCCCAGTGAGGATAGTCTGGGTTTGGGGAAGTTCCAGCGAAAAAAGAGCTGGAGGAGATTACCAGGAATGTATTTTAAAAATGGTCCTCTCCGACCATTAGTTGTTTAATGACGACAAAATTTGGAAGAGAAGATGGAGAGATGCTGGAACCCGAAGAGTAACTGAAGCGTGGTTTTAAAAATTCGGTTTCATGGACCCAAAGCTAGGTTTGAAATGACCAAGAGTGAGGTTTTTTAGAACCTGCGTCATCCTGTTTCTGTTGCGTTTACGAACATAATAAAGAAATTATTCCGTCAGAATTGACGAAACTCTCTTGAGTATTTACCTTGAAAACGTGCAACGATCTACCTTTATC
Organism: Opisthorchis viverrini; assembly: GCF_000715545.1. Classification (NCBI taxonomy): domain Eukaryota; kingdom Metazoa; phylum Platyhelminthes; class Trematoda; order Opisthorchiida; family Opisthorchiidae; genus Opisthorchis; species Opisthorchis viverrini. The sequence goes on along the minus strand of NW_008752200.1, from coordinate 150,720 downwards.
AGGGTTTCAATGGTACAGATTCTGGTGCGCATTCCCATGACAACTAAAGCAACGTAATCAAACTGGTGACCGATGAGTCGTCACTGTTTCGACTCGAACTCCCATTCGATATTCAAACTCAACTTGGAGCTTTAATAACAGAATTCGCAATCGTTATTGTGCTGCCGTGCAATCGTGGAATAACATATGCATTTTGCGTGAACCAATGGTAATTTGTGGTGAGTTTTACCAACGCTGGAGAGTAGGGAAACGTCGGCGCATTCCATGTGATCATTTAATACGTCACCAGCGCAAAATTTCCCCTTGGCAGTATATAAACTCTACTGTGTTATTGTACGATGAGGTGTCTCATACTAGACAGCGATTTGGACTTTTGGTTAGGCCCTAAAACCACTGTGCTAAATAAGCCATCAAGATCGACAAGACGGTTTAACGGGATAAGGAAAGCACACATTGTATGAGCACATATAACTACCCTTCAAAACTGAATGAATGCTGTTAGACCAAATCCTCGGAGCCGGGTGGGAAGCCTTATGTGGCTCACCAAATGTATTTGGACCTTCCGGGGTTAATCTGCGTTTGAAGATGCCCCAATTGAATGGTTTGTAAAAAAAAGTGTAACGATTGGTGTTTTATTTGTATACACACCAAAATCTCAAGGAAGTTGCTTACCTCATTAAATTTATTGTGCATGATACAAAGCATTTCATTGCAAAATTGTAGCGCAAGAATTTATTGTCGCACACTGACAATAAACAGTGTATTAGGCTCAATAGGGGGACCACGGCAAATGAACTGTCATTGATGAAAATCCAGTGGTAAATTTAAGGCGGTGAAAGACAAGTGAAAGTGGTACACATCGAGAGGCAACGATATGCCAGGTAATTACACGCAAGGCAGCATGGTACCAACTGGAGGAGAAGTATTGGTGGAGAATTTTGACTTGTTCAGTGAGGGTTGAAGGTGGAATGCGGAATACTAACAAATTGGTGTTAATTAAAACAGCCGACGCATCAACTGCCGTTCAACAAGTGAGCAAATATTTCCACGACAATGGCGGAGATGTATGGAAGTTGTTGGCGAGTACTAGCCAGTTATTCGATGCCAAAGGAGACCAACAAGAAAACCGGGCTGTAAGAGTGTTCTACGATCAATCAATATGGTACTACCATAAGGATGAGAGGAAAGAAATATAACGGTTGTCGGCTATTGAACTTGAAGTGCACAAAACAATTCCATGTCATCGAAAAGTTACCGTCAACACCCAGGCTAAGCTACGTGATATCGGAGGCTTGACGCCCAAATTTGGACAAACGAAAAAGATTAACTGAGAACGTCTTCAGGGACTTCGTATTCTGCATACCATCAACTGGCACATGAATGTTTCAAGTGTATACCAGGCGGTCCACTACACTGGCTGTAGTGATGCTTATGGGACATATACCTCCGATCCATCGCGATGAATACCAAGCGTAATCCAGGGATTGACTGAGTCTGGCGCCATCCCCACTCACACTTCTGAAACGACCAACCAGCCAACCATAATAATAATAATACCGTTTACTGCAAACCATTGTGTGGCATACATTCACGCATGATCCTGATGGTGCAAAGAGAATAAGAGCATGACTGGTGGGGTTTATGGGTACTGGGAGAGGGGCGGTTGCATAAACAGTGGGCATTATCCTTTGCGACATTCGTAGGGAATCAAAATTACAAGAGCTCTTTCTTATGGGGAACATATCAGGGGAGACATGAAACGATCGTTAGGTAGTGTGGCAATCAAAGTCAAGCTAAGGTTGCTGCTATACTACATAGGACAGTTCGATGTAAATGGGCAGAGTGATGGCGTGGTAATGGAAACCAGAGACATAAGAACTGGCGGAGGTAGAACTTCTGAGCTGATGGACAAGATTTTATGGGGGTTATTAGTGAGTTGGGCAACCCTAGGACAACTTAGGAGGGAAGGTAAATGTAAGTAGGATGGTCATCATTCCCCGAAGCACTACAATCAGCTTTAATCTATAAGTGGTGCATGGCGGAGAAAGCCTTCGACGCTAGCCTAGCATGCTGGTAGCGAAGAGTTCGCAGTCTCTCTGTATATATATGTATGTATATCTTATGTGCACACTCCTGGGAGCAGTAGTTGGGTGTGTATTACTGTTTGGTTGGTGAGGTGATCGTCCTACAAACCCGCACATTTAAGATGCCACATAGCATGACAGACGACCTTGCATCTCACGACTCATATTCAATGAGCATCTGTTTCGCCCGCATATATTGTGGTTCACCGGTAGCTGTAGAGGAGAGCAGCCTGTGACGATTTGGCTCATGAGTGGAAGTGAGTGCACCGCAGAAACAGAGTGCAGTCTGACAGAGGTCTTCACACATGGGCTATTGGACAGTGAAGAACAAAATAAGGTAACAGGTGCTAACTCCGTCAGAACGATAACCAGCGGAAGAAGTTTCCCACCAAATGACACGAGCAGAAAACTTAACCAGTCACAAAAGTCACAACGCCCAACGGTTCCTCATGAATCTTCATGTTTTCAGTGCACGTCAAAGATCTTCCGGATATTCTTCCATTTGCACGCCGAATATTTAAGGACATTAGAAATCCCAGAGTTCAAACGCCAGTCAGAGACAAATTGATCAAAATTTCATGATTTCTACTCGAACTGGAATGAAGTATTCACTAGGGATTTGACAAACTCGGACAACAATTCATCGGCCACTTAATCCAATACTTTTCAACGTCCCGTTCCGAAAGTTTGGAAGTGATTCAGTAGGATCCTGAAAGCGCTTCAGGACAGTGGTTCTTTAATAATGATGTCTAAGGAATAACAGTACGAACTTCCATATGCCACCAGGTTGTAAAATGGTCCCTGTTTTTGGCGCAGAAGGGGTTGGAAATTCAGTTTTCTGGCCATTCGGATTAACGTGGATGTGTGGAAATAAGAAGTACATATTTAAGAGCACAAAACCCACGCATAATTGCGGTTTGTTATTACGGGCGTAGCAAGTATTCTGCCTTCTAAAAACCGCGAATGCTGTCTAACATCTGGTGTTTGAGGATCAGATCCCATTACTTCACCACATTATTGTCTATTAATTGAATAGCGTATGGTTCACCGCGTAAGTAGCACGAGGTGCACACTTATAGAGCCAGCTTACATTGGACGTCAATTCAACGGACAGGGGTGTAGCGAATCAGAGAGATCTCAAGCACAGGCACGAGGCCTTGGACAGCGTCCGTAGTGGCCCAGTAAAACCGGAGGTCGCGGGTTCTTTTCTCGTTCAAAGGCTGCAGTTTGTTTCGCGTCTTGTCCGCTTTGGTCCATACTTACGGCTACGACGTCCTCATGGCAAGATGGGATAAGGACGAAGAAGTCGGCCACCACTCTGACTGAACCGGCTTGGTTACTAGAAGATCCTGAAATTTTGTCTTGTTGATTGGTTGCTGCAGAAGTGCCAGTGGGGATGGCGTCAGACTCAACCAGTCCCTGGATTAGACTTGGAATTCCTTCCAATGGATCGGGGGTATATGTCTCATAAGCATCACTAGGGCCATGGTTATTTCGATTGTGGCGGACCGCCTGGTGTACACCCGAAATATTCATGTGGCGCTTAATTGCATACATCAATATGTCTCTACACCCCGATGGTTTTTCGAACCAATCAGACCGGTAATTTTTTTCAGCGCTTGGCTGTCCCAACGTTGAGCCTTTCGCTCAGTCCCATTTCGGTGATGTCTTGTCGGGTGGAGTGTTCTCGGAATGTAATTGCGAGATTTAAGCATGAAGTCTGCTAAATCATGACTTTACGTTTCAAAAAAAAGCAGCATCTTGCGAGGTTTTTGGTGCTTTCTGTTGGGGCGGCTGGCGTTTGCGCCCTGTAGTGTCATTGTGTACTTAGTTTCCGTTGGGAATTTCGTTGGACCTCAATAATATCATTCGGTTCTTTCTACCGGCCATCAGCCCTGATTTCGTTGGTTTAGGCGCTATCCATAAGAGTTTCCGTCGTGAAGACTTCTTAGGATTCCGAGCCAGGATGGAGTTAGCCAAATTCGCTGGAGCTCCGCGAAAGTTGTGCGTGAAAATCCCCAGTGCTTAAGTGAACTGTTGCCGGTCGGAAATGTGAGAGCTACAAGTGTTCAGTAATTGAAGTATCGCACCGCCTTCTAAAATTGATTCATTGGCTGCGGCCACCTTTTCTTTTGCGGCTTGTGGCAAGGAGGCGCCTAGTCAATGCTGAGCTAGGGACTTCAAGGTCGTTGGTTCCACACCTAAGTTCACCCTAATCGATGTCAAGTGCGTCAGGAAACATCGCGCGATGACGGTAGTTCAACTTTTTATACACTGTCGGCTCTCCAACTCTCAGTGGCTGACGTCGCGTCGGCACCGTAATTGCAGGAGGTTGGTAAAAATCTGCATTGGCTTTGCCGATCCCACGATTTATGTCATCTCCCAGCCAGTCTTCCGGAATTCGCAACTGTCCAGGTATGCAAATTTGTCCACCACGTCGATTGGCTCGCCTGCATTCATGAGATCTGGGTTTGACCCAACCCAGCCTTGTAGCAGCACTTTACGCTTTGCAGCTATGAAACGCATGCCAAACCACGGGGCAGTGTTTAGCATGTGTAAAATCGTGGGAATTTTCAAAGAGCCTGAACCAAGGAGAATAATGTCGTTCGCATATTCAATGTATGTCAACCAACATCTCGGAAACTTTTAGACCCCAGGTTATTTTGAGAGATGGGTGGAGAAGTTGCAAGAATCACATCAACAGTAAACTTCAAGTAGAAGGTTTACAGAAGAGAGCCACGTCTTACGACACGAGTGGGTGAATTCAGACGAAAGCTTGCCATATACTCTTAGCCGTCCACAGGAGCTCGCATACAGTACCATTTTGAGTGATTTGAAAATGGAACAGACCTGTGATCACCAGACCGCCAAAGTTTTTGACGATTGATAGAGTCAAAGCAGCCTTCAGATCCAGAAAACAACCAATATGGAACGTTTTGAAAGAGTGGCGTTGTTCAACAATTTGCATCTAGGTAAAAATACAGTTGATGCATCCTCCTCCAGGTCGAAAACCGGCTTGATTCCGATGAGTTTTTCTCTATAAATAACCGATCAACTGGCACAGTGGTAATCCCAACATGCAGATGCCATATTGACGTGCAATCAACCTTGACTGCTACAATTGTCCCGTGGGTTACAGTGGCTGGAACTTCGTTCCACAACTGAAACCATGCCAGGAAGGTCAAAGGGGAGCAGTCACACCAAGAGCAGACAGACCTCGTACTACGAGCAATCGTGCTGCGCGGCTGTCTGGGACTTAAGTCGCACTGTTTGCAATAGGAGTGTGAAGGCAGTAAAGCGTTTCCCCATTGCGACCAGCATGCCCATATTCATGGGAACAGCGACGCCGCCTTCCTTTGAGGAAGGACAGGTCGGGAAAATAAAAGCCGCACAGTTCGATCGCTTAACGGTTGACCGTGACCACTGATGCCTCATTCATTACGGTCGTAATACTTTGAAAACCAAGGAGTCCGGTGCTGCTCAAAAGGAACTTGTTGTGTGCAGCCACTTCACGAGTGGCGCCCTTGGTTTCGGCCAGCCTCTTGAAACCGAGCGTGTCAAACTGTTGAGTCAGGGGCTCATGGATGGGTCCCCGAAGAATACCCTTCGTTCTCCCACGTCCTTGCGGGTTAGACTTTTTAGCCAAAGTTGGAGGGTGGTGTAGCTTAGCCGGATCAATTCCTCGGCCTCAGCAACCTAGAAGCATCGCTTGCTCGCACATTTCTTTGTCGGAACCTGGTGGTTCAGTGGTAAAAGCACGAATTTGCTGGCCGGGCGGTCCGTGGTTCTAACCCGAACTCTGCCACTCGACTTTCCCTTTCTAGGCTTGGACAAACTGGCAGTATCCTAACCCTCGGGCTTCTTTATGGTGATATGGCAATTAGGCACCAAAAGAGTGCTATAGACTAACGAGTTTTTGCAGTTAATTGTCTACTGACACCTCCCCAACCCCTTTCTCGCCATACAAGCAAACGTTGCTGGGTCTTCCGAAAACCATTCGATCTACTTCATCATTGCTGATCCGGTGTTCCCACTAGATTCGGGCGATGCTCCCAAGAAGTCAATTTTCAAACGCTGGAAGTTCTTCGACGTTCTCGGCACGGCCAGGTTTACAGTCCGTATGGTGATATAGGGCGCCCCGCATCACTGTAAACTCGACAATTGACGGGTAAGCTGATGTTACGATTACGCCACAGGTGATGCAGGTTAGCGAAAGCTGCCCTGGCCTTCTCAACCTCGATGGAAATATCATCTTTCGCGAGGTCACTGTTACGAATAGAATATCGGTTCTGGTTGAGCGCGAGAGCAAGAATGAATAGCGTAGAATGAATAGCGCTTTACTTGTCTAAGAATAGACGTACATAAGCTGAAAATGAAGGCGAAAGCTTGGTTAATACAAAACGATAATGTGAGCACAAAGAATATTCATGACATTCACCCTGACCGTTGGATTGTGTGTAGAGGGATAAATTGGGTACAGGTATTGGATGAATGATTGTAAAAATCTGATGAGTAATAATGAGTGTGGTTAGGCTTCTCGATTTCTTAAAATGTAGGGCCGTGTACGCTGCTGGAGCCTGGCTAAATCAGAGGTGTTAGGGTCATATGTATCTGGAGATGCAGGTGCATTGCCCGGGCACGGGGGTGAGACTGAAGTATGATCGATATTATCTCCAATGTTATTGAGCGGAGGCGTGTGCAAGTCAGATAGAGGGGGTGCATGAACACCATTGTCTTCATTGGGTGAGGTACGCGTGGGATCGTTGACATGTGTGTGATCACCACAAGGAGCGAGATGGCGGACGGATACAGTGCTTTCTTTCCCGCCGGGAAAACGAACACGGGCGTAATGTGGATTGCTATTTATTAATTGGACTTCCTCAACGACGGGCTCATACTTTGAGGCACGGTCAAATCTCCTCAGTAAAACAGGTCCTGGAACAGTGAGCCAAGTCGGTATAGATAAACCACAGGATGACCGGCGTTCAAACCGGAATATCCGTTCATGTGGAGTAACATTCGTGGAGACGCAGAGAAGGGACCGTATAGAGTGGAGGGCATCCGGTAGAGCCGACTCCCAGTGACAGATTTGGAGGCCTTTCGTCTTGAGTCTAAGCTGGATTGCGTTCCAGAGTGTTCCGTTGAGGCGTTCGACTTGCCCGTTCCCCTGGGGATTATAAGAAGTTGTTCGGCTGGTGCAAACTCCCCTGTCATGTAGGAATGTGGACAGTTCGTCAGATATGAATGACGAGCCACGATCCGAATGTACATATGCAGGCATGCCAAACAAAGAGAATAACTCACACAGACATTTAATAACTGTAGACGCACATGTATCTACGCAGGGAAAGGCAAACGGAAAACGAGAAAACTCGTCAACGATGGTAAGGAGATACCGGTTTCGAGTAACAGAAGGTAGAGGTCCTTTAAAATCGATGCTAATTCGTTCAAATGGTTGGGTCGCTTTGATGAGCGTAGCGGGGGGTGGTTTGTAAAACTGCGGTTTGATGGCGGCGCAAACCGTACACTTTGTGGTGATGTCCTTGACATCTTGGAGAGAGAACGGCAGGTTTTTGGAAAGAACAAAGTGGTGCATTCGAGTGATTCCAGGATGGCACAAGGAATCGTGAATTTCTTTTAATTTATCATTGCCGATCACATTGGCGCATAGGTTACGCGATAAGGTGTCAGCAACCAGATTGTCTTTTCCAGGTCTGTAGCTCACATCGTAGCTAAAAGCGGAAAGTTCCATTTTCCATCGCTGAATTTTATCATTTTTTATCTTACTTTTCTGCGACGAACCATACATAAAGGAAACTGACCGCTGGTCAGTGATAAGCTTGAAGTGCTTCCCGAAGAGATAATGCTTCCATTTACGGATAGATTCAACGATGGCGTATGCCTCCTTCTCAATAGCAGAGTGATTCTTTTCGCTCGGTGTCAGTGTTCTAGAAAAGAAGGCCACCGGTTGGCCGTTCTGAGTCAGAGATGCAGCAATGGCTATGTCTGAGGCGTCAGTCTCGACAACCAATGGTGCGTTGTAGTCGACTGTCACAACCATGGCGTTCTCTAACTCCTTCTTTAAATTTTTGAAAGACTGTTGCACACGCTCCGGTAAGGGGAAAGTCTTATTTCTGACAAGCACACTGATTTTGTCAGAGAAGCATGGTATCCATTGCGAATAATAAGCAAACATACCAACAACACGTTGTTGGGATTTAGCGTCATGTGGATGAGGGAGTTCACGAATAGGTTTCATTCGTTCAGGATCTGGTTTGATAATTCCTTTAGAGACTTCGTAGCCCAGAAGGCGTATTTGTTTGGCTGCTATGATGCTTTTCTTACAGTTAAGGGTAATTCCATATTTTCTTATTACTTCAAAGAAAGATTTGAGGTTCTGGTCATGCTCACTTTGGGTAGTCCCACAAATAGTGACGTTGTCGATGTAAGCGTAGGTGCTACTTAGGTTCTCAGACTTGATTATTTGGTCAATAGTACGTTGAAAACATGCTACTCCGTTGGTTACACCGAAAGGAATACGACGGAACTGAAACAGCTCTCCGCATGCTTCAAAAGCCGTATACGGTTTATCTTGCTCACTGATTGGAACTTGATGGTAAGCACTCAATAGGTCTAAGGTGCTAAAGACAGTATGACGGGAAATTTCTTCGATCATTTTATCCAGTCGCGGTAACGGATACGCGTCTAGGTATGTGAACCGATTAATGGTTTGACTGTAGTCCACTACCATGCGTCTTTTGTGGTTTGAATTTTTCGTGACCAGTACTTGAGCCCTCCATGGAGAACTCGAAGGTTCGATTATACCTTCATCCAATAGTCGATTAACTTCACAGCGGATAAATTGTTCATCGTCCGGATTATAACGTCGCGATTTTGTAGCAACAGGCTTGCAGTCGGGTGAGAGGTTAGCAAAAAGAGGAGGTGACTCGACCGCAGCAGCAGGTAGACCGCAGAGGGTGAATGGACCTCGGTCCCCACCGAATGTGATTTCAACTTTGTTATGTAGACCAAGGAAGTCATGGCCTAGCAGCAGGTCAGCACATAGATTGGGTAATACCAATAGTTTGATCTTTTTGTAAACGGTGCCCCTGTAATCGATGGATGCGTAGCAGTAGCCTCTAGTTGAACACGTCAGAGAGGTAGATGCCATGGTAATCACAGAATTGTTAGCATATACCTTCCAGCCATGTTTACCAACCACCAAAGGAGATATGTAACTGCTCGAACTTCCTGTGTCTATGAGGGCCTGAAGCGATATCCCGTTCACCTTTATGCTGGTCACCGTGCGAGACAAGCAGTTCGGGGCCGCAGCAGTCAACAGGGAAGATAAGGCCGAATCCGTTGTGCAATTTGAGTGACACTTTACAGATTTGGATCGACAAACACGCTGAAAATGGCCTGTTTTGCCACATGATTTACAAACTGCTTCTCTTGCGGGGCACTTTGACCGTGGATGTCTGGAACGACCACAAAAGTAACATATCTGAGAACTGATTGACGAGAGATAGGGTGTAGAATCAGGGGAGTTTGAGTGTGAAGGGATAACTGTAGATGTCTGTAAAGGTGCTGCAGCCGCAGAAAATGATATCGCCTGGTTATGTGAGTATGACTGAGCTTGTTTGTGGGCCAATTCTAATGACCTGGCCAATTCATGAGCTTCATCGAGAGTGAGTTCGTTTTGAGCTAGAAGTCGTTCTCTGATGGTAGTAGACTGAAGTCCGTTGATTAGAGCATCGCGTACACTTTCGTTTTGATGGTCAATGGCGGACACCGCCTTGAAATCACAATTTTTGGCCAGGGATTTAAGCCTCTGAACAAACTGATCAACATCTTGACTGGTGTCTTGTTTGCAAGTTTGTAGAAGATGGCGAGCATAAATTATATTCTTTGGACGAACGTACAACTTTTCAAGTGCACTGATAGCTGATTCGTAATCTGGACAGTCAGCGATATAAACGTATACAGGTGCATCCACAAAATGGATCAGAGTTTCGAGTTTATTTAGATTGGGCGATTCGACAGTGCCCAGAAACGTTTGGAAGGTTCGGAACCAATGATTCCAACGCGTTGTTGCTACGGCGATGAAGCATTGGTGTTGAACACTGATGTCATGCTGTCGTTGATGATGATGATGAACGCGTTGTTGCGTCTGGAGAATTAGGATCTGCATCAAAACACTTGGGTCGCAGCAACGGTTTCATTGTATTCTTAGACAAGTAAATTGTTGCGAATAGAATGTCGATTCTGATTGAGCGCGAGAACAAGAATGAATAGCGTAGAATGAATAGCGCTTTACTTGTCTAAGAATAGACGTACATAAGCTGAAAATGAAGGCGAAAGCTTGGTTAATACAAAACGATAATGTGAGCACAAATAATCTTCATGACAGCCACCAGATCTAATACAGCTGCCCATGTAGACCAATTCGCCTACTACCTCGGTCGGCAGTGAAGCATCGGTGTTGAACACTGATGTCATGCTGTCGATGGTGATGATGACTACCTCAGTTGGCTCATCCGCAAGCGTGAGGCTAGGGTTCGAGCCCACCCAATCTTGCAGTAGCACTTCACACTTGGCAGGTGTGAAGCGCATGCCAAACAATGGGGCGGAATTGTTTAGATTGTTCTAGATTATCTGCATTACCGTGGGGTCAGATCCGAGAAGAGATTCTTTGTACTTGATATTTGTGAGCGGTCGTCCCGGGTTTTAGAGGCTCGTAGTGAGTCTTCCATTATCGTACAATGACAAAGTTCAAGGGGAATAGTGAAAGAGGACAATCCTGATTGACAACACTTGTTGTGACGACCTCAGGCGAGGGCTTTCATAGACCACGCGACCGAAGGAGTTGGTGTACAGGGCCTTAAGTAGGGTCAAGAATTTATGGGGACACCTTTGCTTCATATACACTATTATCATGCATGACGGTCCGCAGAGTCAAAGGCAGCTTTCAAGTCAACGAAAAAAACCATTGATGGTTGCTGGAAGCACTCACTGTTTCAGAATCTGTCGGAGGATGAAGATGCGATCGATGCATCCTTTTGCAGGACAGAACCCAGTTCGGTTTTCGCGGATCTGTCTCTCCCTGTGTTTAGTCAACTTTCGAAGGATAAGACCAGAGCACCGCTGCCACAGCTACCTGGCCGATGCGACGGTGGTCCGTGTACCCTTTTTGAAGACCGGAATAACTGTTGATAGGTCCCATTCTGTAGGCACTTTGTCTTCTTTGCACATCGCGCCTTATGGGCTTTGTTAGATGGCCTTCTCTGAAGAGGGCTCGATACAGACCGTCTGTTCCCTGTGTCTCCTCACGTTTCAGTCTGTTATTTCGTACTTTATTTCTTCTTTCGAGGGGCGAATAAGGTTTACGTTCCATTCGTCCGTATGTACTTTCTCCGCAGGCTTTGCTGCGGGAGGCCAGCTAAACTGTTCTTTGAAGTGTTCAGCCCATCTTTCCGGACGACGGTTTTGCGGATGAACTAATGTGCTGCCTTTTTCACTTATCGTTTCACTGTCCGTTGCTTTGCTATGGGGTAGTTGATCGTATCAGTTGATGTAGAGCACGGCTGTTTCCGGTATCTAAGCCCTTCTCCGTCTACTGGGCTTTCGATTTCCAGCTGAGCTGTCGGCCTTTCCTTAGACTCTTCATTATTAGTCGATTGAGGGATTTGCATGAGCCGTTGTACTCGTTGCCTGCAGCTATGGATTTCTTGGCATCGATCATGGATAGCGATCTCGATGACATCCAGTGTTCGAAGAAGTCGAACAGACAGCACTGAGGAACCGTAGCTTAGCGCATTTCACATTCCGCCATGGTTGCCACGTTGTCCCTACCAATTCAGTATTGGTTTACTGTAGAGGGTTGTTTAGCTAGCTGAGATCGATACTCCTAAGCTATAATAGTTTTCCGATGGTGGTTTGGCATGCTTCTTGGTGACTTGCGATGGCCTGAAGGGAGACAAACTATCAGGCATGCATGCGTCATGACGTGATTAAAATTGGGTTGTGTACCCTTAAGAGGTATCTGATCCAACTGGGTCCACAACTGATGTGCATTTGGCATCTGCCAGGTTATGCGATGCAAACGTTTCTGCTGAAAGTTCGTGCTGGCTAGGTACAGTTCATGATAAGCACACAACTGGAGGAGTCGTTCTTTGTCTGTACGACGAGTCTCTTCTCCGAATCAGTTGCCCAGATGTGATTCGGAGGAGTCAAAGGCGATCAACTTGTACATTTATATCGCCCACAGTGATTACAGATTTAGTGCTTTTTGCTCGACAAGTGAGTCTTGATCACTCTCGACAGAAATTATTCTTCATAGCGTCAAAACCGCAGTACGTTGGAGCATACACCGATACTACATACAGTTAGCGTTTTGTATGTGGAGTAGTGGTGAACTTGATTAAACTGTTTAACCGATCTGCGCAGAGATTTGTGTTCACTGGGATCTAGTCCAGCAAAGCACCCAGCTCTGGAACTGGGTGCAGCTCCCATGACATATGGGTCGCGAGTCATCGCGGTCCCCGTGAGAACAACGGGTGGGTTTTGAAACCCCCGGGTTCATCCTTGGAGCTGGCCGTCTTGGCTTCTTAGGTTCGTATTTCGTACACAAACCATACACTAATTTAGGGGAGTTTATGGTCTGGGCGAGATGGCCCAAGTGGTTAGAGCGCGAATTTACTGACTGGAAGGTCCGTGGTTCGAATCCGACCTCCGCCACTCGACTTCCCCTGTCTAGTCTTGAGCAACCTGGCAGTATCCCAGCCCTCGTTCTTCCTTCGGGTTGCATGGTAGCTAGGCACCGGAAGGGTGCTACAGCTGAACGCTTTCTTCTCTTTCATGGTCTGATCAATGAGGTCTGTCAATTTGGCCTGGAGTACGGGCGTTGGAAGCGACTATGTAGAAAGAATCTCGTGGGTTTAGTGATCTTTTTTTCATATCCGGCAGCGGAGTGTATAAGACATGTTGGTCAGAGTCACTGACCGCGGTTCGAACCCAACCTCTGCTTCTCGATTTCCCCTATCTAGACTTAGGCAATTGGCTGTATCTCAGCCCTCGTGCTTTCTTCTGGTGTCATGGCAGTTAGGCACCGAAAGATTACTTCAGCTAAATGACGGTTGGTTAGATAACTGGCAGTCAAGTGACCCAGCATCGTTTGCTTGTGCAGTGGGAAGGGAGTGGGGATGGACCTCGGTTAAAAAACGACTCTCCCATGTGATACTTCCTGGTTGGCCAGGCTGGTGAAGTGGGTTTTGTTGAAGTAACCCTTTTGAGCCTTTGAGTCAAAAGTCCGACTCGCAAGGCAGCGGAATGATGATTCGGAAGTCTGACCCGCGTGCATCAAAACTTTCTTTGGAGACGGTGACCTCAAATGATGGCTCAAAAGTTTGACTTAATCGGTGGCAGGGGGCTGGCTTGACCCAAGGGCGGCATTATTATCTCACTCCTAGTGCGGCTGAGCGTAGCACGCAGCCTTAGCAGCCCCGGGCTCTTTCGACCGTATCGAATAATGCACCGGCGTGCACGGTCAACTGCTGGGCGATCGGAGTGTGCGGTTTTCTAGGATTGACCTTTTCCTTCTCAGGGGAAAGCAGCATTACTACCTGCCTGGCATGATTATATCTTGTACAACAAAGTTCCAGCCAGTAACCCCCGCGGGATTTTCGCAGCACTCAAGGCCAATAACCACGTCAACGTGGCAGCTGTATGTTGGGTCTGAGCACCACAGTCTCCTGGCATTCTCCGTCGATTCCCGCTGCTTTTCAGTCAGCCTTTTGATCCAGAGTCTTTGCTGCTAGTCCCTAGTAATCTTGGTCTGGACGTTATGGCAACCATGATTCCCAAAACTATCAATAAAGTCGTACCGTACCTACCCTCGCGTGATGTCGTCGGCTGCTCGCTTCATTACCGTGGTAGGTAAGCAAAAACAGGTTACAGCTGACGCCTCTTTCCTTCTTTTTCACATAGTTTTCTTTCTCCACTCAATACCTCTCTTAGCAGGCCCGTCTGACCGCTTTTACTGGTATCGTACTGAAGCAAACAGGCTCTCAGGCTGTTCTGGCTGTCACATTGGGCGAGATGGCCCAAGTGGTTAGAGCGCGAATTTACTGACCGGAAGGTTCGTGGTTCGAATCCGACCTCCGCTACTCGACTTCCCTTGTCTAGGCTTGGGCAACCTGGCAGTATCCTATCTCTCGTGCTTCCTTCGGGTGGCATGGCAGTTAGGCCCCGGAAGGGTGCTGCAGCTGAACGCACATTGGACTCTCTTGACATTAGTATGTACAGTGTATCAGAAACGGGAGATCAGGCTGTATGCACAGTGGTTGAGGTAACTGGCCCACCACTATCCACTCGATTCCGGCTACGTAACTCTGGCGATCCGAAATCCACTTTGGCAGAGTGTGCATTGGCCATGAAAGTAGCCTCCGAAATAACCGAAATCTTTTGCCAAACTGGTGTCTTCCAGCTGAATGCCAGCCGCAGGCACAAGTCGGTCACATAGCCATCAGTTATCGATGGCGCCAATTGATAACTGGCTGCCGCTCGTTTTGGAACGCTTTTATGATGAGGTTCCGACAAATCGGACTGGCTGGTTACGAATTGAAACGAATTCTAGAGGACTGCCTTTTGGACCCTCTTCTAACTGCTCTACTGTCTGACATAAAATCCTACTGGAATGAGATCGCCTCGTTTCCGTACATTGCCGGGAATTTCGCCCGTGGCATAGCACTACCAAGTTCGCCAAAGCACCGGATATCAGAGAGAAAAGTGGCACTGCTTAACTTTGGAGGAACGTTCCCGCAGACCCCGAAAATCATTCAGCCCGACCGTTGTCTCAGAATCATAGCTAATGTTGGCTGGTGCGAATGAATCCGCAATGAGACAGTTAGAAAGCGAATGTTTGGTTGTGAAATGGGGGCTTAGAACGTAAAATGTGTCCAGCACTGGGGGATGTGTTGTTCTGGCCATATGTTGTTTATACCGAACCCGCATTTGGCGACGAGAGTGCTGTTTTCCGTGCCCAATTCAGGGAGCTGTAAGCAGAGAGGCGGCCAGCCTTTGACCTGGTAGAGAGGTATGAAAGAGTGCGAAAATTCCGGGGACTGTCTTTGGGAATCGCCTTCCAGGAGAGTGTCCACGTGATGCCCTCTGTGTCTGGTTGGAGGTGATAGAAGATATGGGCGCTAATCGATGTCAGCGGTTCTGTTTCTGTCAGTTTCTATCCAGATTGCCCTATTGAGAGTCTGGAGGTGTAGGCACCGCTGAGACTCACTTGATCCACCTGGACTGGTGTTGAAAAGCACGAAAGATGGCGAATACCTACAGATCACGGCCTATGAGTGTTTAGTACTAACTTCGGCGACAACGGAAATCATCTAACCACATGGCACTCCTCACATACTAACCAATCTGCTACACAGATAGAGGTCGTTGTCATCGTTTTGGGTTGTGGCTACATGCTCGTCCATTATTGCTTGTTTGCACTCTTTGGAGCGTACAGGTGTGATGCGTTTCCGTCTTCACATACTGGCTCTTGCTTAGAAGCACTATAAACAATCCTGGTAGATGCCAGCTTTGTTTGCATAACGGCGCACCCAATTATATAGAGGCATTGGATCTTGAACCAAAATAGAAAATTGTTGGGAGCTGGGACATACATTCTTATTGGTCAGGAGCGTAACACAATTGGAAGAATTGGAATAATCCTAGCAGAAGTGCGCATCTGTGCGGATCGCGAAGATTGGTGAGCCCTAAAGGATGAAAATATGAATGAAGTGAGAAACGCGAAAAATGTGCGAAAACTTTCCCAACTGGCATGCCAAGCAGGCCGCCACGACCTCCTGCGAGCGAGACAGTCAGCGCGAGAAATAGCACGCTGCTTTCCAAAAAGAAAGAAACCCTGGTTTTGGGGCTGGTAATCTCGTCACCAATTCCGGTTTCGTTGACCAACTACAACTCAGTCCCTCCATATTCGAGTATTGTGCATGATAATAAAACAAAGTCCAGGAATGAAATACATCTTTCAGTTGTTCGTGTTAAAACGGGATCTGGATTACTGCGAAGCATTATACAGCGGCCTCACTTATCGATTAGCTCCCTCAAGCTGTTTGGCAATCCACTGTAGTGTCGTTGAAGTTTTCTTTTGTGCACAATATGTTCTGTTGTGGCGGCATTCACAACTATACAGCTATACAACCGCAGTTGGCAATCGCTCGGTTTTGATCCATATGACTGTCGTGTCGGCCAGAGTTGCGTTGTCTCCTAGCTACCGTTTACATGGGATTCCTCAGATTACACGCCACTGAATTTTTATGGACTATTCTTGAAAGTGAACCATGCTAAAAGCGTGTCCTAATACAGCGGCGGTTCGCCCGGAAGCCAAAGGTTACACCATTCCCTATGGCTGCTTTCATTTTCCGTTATTGATGTCTGCGTTTCGCAACTTCCCCTTCAAACCTGCAAACCTTCACACTGTTTTAATAATACTGTTTTTCTCAGATGTTTATGCGACGCAGCAAGTTTAAGCACGTTTTCGGGAAACCAGCCAGGAAAGATGCTTGTTATGAAGATATCAGAATTACGAAGAGTAGCTGGGACGCCCGGTTTTGTGCCGTTAACCCAAAGTACTTGGCCATCATTACTGAAGCCGCCGGTGGCGGCGCCTTTCTAGTTCTCCCAATAGAGAAAGTGAGTGAATTTTCTATAATGCTCCTTTATTTTTCATATGATGGTCAGTCCCTATTACTATAGTCTATCGATCTCGTTGAAAAAGTACTAGAAGACACCACAGGACCATATGGCCACAAGGCCAACCTAGTTGAAACAACTCACATCAATAAATTCTTAATTGTTGCCCGCTGTCCTGTCGTTTTTCACTATTCTATACCAAATCTTACTTGCAAAAATTCAACTTTGGTCCGACTGCTTTGAGTTGTTTTTGGAATTTTATCTTGCGGATTGTGCTCTATACCCGGCACTCGATGCTCTGTGCAAAGCAACTTGCAATCCCACCGCGGCCAGCGCATGCTTACAAAATCAATTTTTGTTGGATTGCGACTTCCGTATGTCTCAAGAAAATCCTGCCTTTGGAATCAACTCAGCGGAGTACACTGTGAACAGCTGTCACGCAAAGGGAAACTAGAACGTCTGTGCCAATTTTTTTATCGAATTTTTAAACAACATTATCCCTTCGAAATGGAGTGTTAAGCATTCCGCAGATTTGTTTTAAAGTATAGCCTCGGAAAGTTGTACTGATTTTTCGGAGAAGTTTTGTAAACAATCGGTGGATTTATTGCTGGGAAACGTTTCACTTTTGACACAAGAGCTTGGGTTGATTGGGTTTTAAGGCAGTCAGGGAACCAATCCGTGAGATTTCTTAGGACTAGCCGACTTGATCAGTGCTAGGTGTTCAGTCTGATGTTCCTGTTTGTTGGCTAGTGGGGACGACTAACATTTACGATAGATAGATAGGTTGGTTAGGGGGGAGGATTTACCTCCATGTTGAACCCGAATGTTTCGTCCTTGCTCTTTCAGTTTAGGTCACCCCAATGGAATATTCCTGTCAGGGTCGTTCACATATTTCGTTCACCTGTGCTCTTCGAAGGGTGCCGGGACAATGGTTTCGGGGATGGGAGTGGAGGTGGTTAATTGGATCTTCCTCTAATTGGATTTCGTACTTTTAGACCCAGACCATTTCGCTGATAACTGCACACCGCCTCGTGTCATCTTGACTGATCTAAAACAGCTCTCCACACGACTGCAATTTCTACGCCCTCTATTCTATTTACGCTGGGATGCTTGGTGATTTCCACCGCCTCGGCCACCAGTCGCTGTGGTGTGAATCTGAAATCCCATCTCAGGATGTCCACATTTTCTAAATCTGTCCTATGCCCTGCCATTGCCGAATTTTTGACTATCGCCTGATATCTACGTCTATCGGTGGTCTATTAATGGATCGCTTATGCTCACCGGTTCTGGTGTGTAATTCCCTGGCTCTCTGACCTATATAAACCTTCGTACAGTCGTTACATTTTATTTTTTATACACAGTTCCCAGTCCTGTCAACCGGAAGGCGATTCTTCAAATTCACCAACATCGAGCGTAAAATCTTTCCCTTCTGGAGTGCTACTCTAATGTTAGCCGTATTCAGTGCCCTTTTAATGACTTCACATGTCCCTGTTTTATATGGATTGACCGCTGTTCCGATCCACTCCTCGTTGGGCCTTGGTATTGGCACCAATACCCGTCTTAGTTGCCGCTAAAGTAAACCCTGTGGATTGGTTTCTCGACTGCCTGAAAACCCAATCAACCTGCTTACTTACTCAATTGGCATGACGAAGGTTTTGTGTCAAAAGCGAAACGTTGCCCAGCAATAAAACAAAACCTCTCTGAAACGGTGACTACCCAATCGGTCTCAAACATTTTCCAGTTGATTGAATGTACGGATTTTCTTACTATAATTGTCTTGGTATTATGAGCCTTGGTGTCTAACGCAACATCTGGGTTGTACAAATGAGTTAGCGTTCGTGGAAATGTCTGGAGAACGATAAGTAGATCTTCCGACTTTTCCCGAAAGCGGTTTTTCTGTAGGTACCAAGTGTCCTCTAGCTGATTGAAGTTGTTTTTTACTTTGTGAAACCTTCTTAAACTATTCGGCTTACAAAATATGGACTGGATACGCGCAACCGGATACTGTTTCATATAATCAGCACACGGTAGACCTCCTTCCGCTAACCCGGAAACCAATTTGACGGTTGCCACTTCGAGGTCAACTCATTTACTCGTGTGTTCAGTTCAGCTTATCATCTGTAAACCACAGGGATTCGTTGGTTTCACCTGATACAGTTCCATTCACCGAATTGGGACAGCTGGAAGAAATATAGCCGAGCAATGGGGTCGACAGCGTAATCAGTTAGTTTGGATTGTATATTGCTCTGAGGGAACAGGAACATGGGTGGCTACGCGTTGAAGGCGATAGTTTTGATACGCGAGCACCACTGACCGTGTGTGTTTCCTCAGACCGAGGATTATTCGAACTAATGTTGCGCGCAAGACACCCCGGTTGGTACCAATCACAATACCCTGGTTTAGTCGAATAGAGGTTACCACTTTCGCTTAAAAAACATCGACAAAAAGAGCTAGTCATTCAGACCACAACCCAGCCTACTCTGCTAACAAATCATCGTAGATCCCACTGTTGATATGCCTGTCAGGAGCACCTTCGTACGTTGGTACGAAATGATATCTGGTCGGATACTTTACTGGACCTTTGCACTCACATCCAAACCAGCTTCACTGGTTGAACGGCATTTGTGTATTGTTTTGACGAATTGTGTAATCAGTCATCGATACGAACGATAATTTTTTGGACACAAATAAACACTACCAGCGATGAACCTCTATATCGAAACAAGAAGCTGCATGTACCGAATGCGTAATCCGAAGAATTCCTGTCCTTTTACATGTCTCATGTTTCCGCTGAACTAACTGCTCGCATATCTTCTTGAGATAAGACAGTTATGTGAATCACTTTATCGTCCTCATGAGTCCTCTTCTGAAGTCTACTGCCAGTGATACTACGACATATGTTAAATATCTTAGCAGCACTCTATTTTGTACGTGCGCTTACAGATTTCGTAAGCCATATTTCCATGATGTTACTTCACAAATGAAACACTAATCACAATCCGCGTATTTTAGGAGATAAAAGTTGAGCGTCGTTCCCGGTTACCTTCAGTTGCTTTGACAACACTATTCTTATGGACTACACTTCTTCAAATGGTTCTTTGGCTTCAGCTCTAGGTGGTGAAAAGCATCATGAGTGTCATAATTTCTGTAAATCGACGCAGTATATTTGTGTGAACCAGATGGGGTTTCGCATTATTTTATTAAATAACCTAAATGCCGAATTGTAAACATTCATCTGTAGCTTGCCTTCAGATTAGAGAAAACAGTCAAACTTCTTGCATATTTCTATGTAGTTTGAGTTTGATTCACTTTATTTTGGTAGTTCCTTGCAATCGAAAGTTATGCTTCAGTTGAACAAAAATTTGCATCGGGCGTGAAGTGATTGGCTCTTTTGTCCAATGTTCCAAGGTCAATCAACTTTCGAGATAGTTTCGTCTACTACTCATCCATTTTGCTCGACTTGCATTTTCAGGTTGGACGTGTAGAACGAGATGCTCCTTTGGTTGCTGGCCATAAAGCAGCTGTACTTGATATTCAGTGGTGTCCGCATAGTGATGATCTCATCGCAAGTGCCTCAGAAGACACCACAGTGAAAGTTTGGCACATCCCAGAGGGTGGCTTGGAACCTGGAGTCAATTTGACTGTTCCTGTAGCGGACTTGGTTGCACACCAGCGACGCGTGGGCTTGGTTGCGTGGCATCCAACAGCGGAACATTGTTTGCTATCTGCAGGTTCGTTTCCTTCTATCCCGTTTTTTTCTGTCGTTGGTTCGGCGAACCTGATGTTTGAGAGTCTGTATTAACCCACAATCGGTCCCTTTCTCCGGTAGTTCAGCTGGTCCCACACATGACTGATCGCGTGTTTAATGACACTCCCTGATGGCTGGTAGCATACGGTCAGCTGTAGGTAGATTTATTTTCACCACTCGTGCTACGATTGCGTACTGATGACGGCTGCAATAAGGTACGGCAAAATGCACCACAATTCTGTTACACCAATAAGCACATCCGCGATCAGTGATTAACTGAAGTTCATTATCAGATTGACTGTTGCTCATGTGGAATTTAGTTGAGTTCCGATTCTTAATTTATCGGAACCGGTTCGTTCAACTATCCGCCATTGTTTCACGTGTTTTTCCCATTACAAACTACGGCCTGCACTACCCCGTCTATTGAATTTAGCATGATTTAGTAAATGATGCTGCTGATTGCATATGGAATGTGGAGATGTGATCATGCACTTCCATGATCGCCACCTGTAGTTGGTTGCTTGGTGTAATCGAACTAACAAGCATAGCTTTGAGGCAGATTATGGACCACAATGCACCTGGGTTGATTTAACTTCAACGAACTGTGTACGCTGGATCTAATGACCCTCACAAGCGAACGTAAGAGCTGAATCCTGATCGATCTTCATAGGTCAACGTCCTTTTCACTTCCAAACGGTGCCACAAGTCATTTTACCACAATTTACATCGGGCGTATAAGGTGGATATTCGTATCATGTTTTTTCTACATTGATGAATTTAGTGATAGAAAATGTTGTTTGTAATCTTGTGGTCCCTCCGATTGAAAATACGCGTAATGGGCAAGTGTTTTTTGAATGTCAGATGTACAGAGGTTCATCTGCTACTTTTTGAAGGATGCAGTGACACTTCCCGAACGACCTTTGATTGATGCTCTATCATTTTGAGCACTTCTTTGTTTTACAGAGCAGCCGTCTTGATTTATTTTTCGACTGAATTTATGATCCGTAATAATAATATACTGAAGTATCAGTTAGAAACCTGGGCTTCCAGGATGAACTACAGTTGTTCACAATAAATAGACTGCCTCGATCGGCCAACCAAAAGTGATGTTTTCACCGAAGCGATCCTTCTAACCCGGGCATTCGTATGATGGTTGCTATGACTCATTTATTTTCCTACTACAACGGAAGTTTTATTTCCAAAACAGCGCTGTTCTGTCTTTTGTGATTGTATCGATCGTTGGAATACATCAGTGGAATACAGTGATTCCAGCTTAGGATAAGTGTCATGTGCAATAATATTTCTGTTTCCTATGGTATTCAACTATTGAATCCCGTTTTGAGAACATCGCATACTAGAGAATGGTGGACTGAAAATCTATGCACCCGGTGCTTACTGTGGGTTTCGTTCTCCAACGAAATTGCCCGAAGATGGCCGTCTGAATAGGCCACAACAACCATACTGTTCCATTGAACTTTATTCACTACTGAATACAGAGGACATCCGTTCTCCTAGTTTCACCTCGTCTTATCAACCTAGTACCGATCGACAGTGAGATTCACTCTGAACTGCGCCGTAGAAAGCAGGTTGAAAAGTCTATAATGAGGTTCCATCTCACCGCACTTGATTAGACAGCCACATCTTCAAAGTCCACACAAGCCATGTTGGCCGAGTAACTAACGTTGAACGTTTGTGAGAAAACCACAATGAAATGTCAAATAGAGGTATCCGTTTTTGGTGTGTACGGTGCAATGATGACAGCAACAGTAGAAATTTGAAGTTGTGTGCGTTGTAGGTTGCCAAAAACAAAACTATTTAGTCCACAGATGAAAATGCAGATCTGAAAAATGGAAACGGAAACTAAGTAGTGCTGCCCGATCGAACTTTGGCCCCTGTGGCGACAACCGGTGCCTTTCGCAATGAGTTCGTTCTGGGGAATCAATGCATGGTCGATACAGCTCGGATACGCCTGAGTGACGAATTAAACGACCATGAACATGCTTTTTGGGAGAGTGCCCAATTTTCCTTAAACAGAATTTTCTTCAGGAGGGCACAATTTCGACCGGTTCTTTGGATGCTCTTAACAAGGTTCCTAGCCCGTCTGTCAGTTGTTTTCGGGAGTAGACCCTACATACATCCAAAAACGCCAAGGACAAGGTCAGCTTTTCCACATTTCTCCCTCCATGCGAAGCGGCGACTTGTGGCGCATTTGGCGTGGCAATTGTACCCAGCCCCAGAGTTATACGCGCTTTGCTGGCTTGGGTCCCAGCAAACAGTCGTCTTTGTGCCGTTGGGTTATCCATCCCAATCAAGTTCGACGCCTTTTGACATAGTTTGTAATATTGATTGTTGGTTTATGCCCCCAAATGACCACTGGATATCGTCGAATTCACTAATCTTGATTGATGTCAGGAAGTTCTTACCAGTAGGCAACGACTACGACGGCGCGTTCAGATCCCTCAAACACCGAATAATTAAGAGCCTAGGGAAAAACAGAGAGCTCTGATGAACTTTGAATACTCAAGAGATGGAGAAGGGTTTTGCTGCCGGAAACAGCCGCGCCCTATATCAACTGATACGGTAGACTAACCCTAGGAAAGCAACGGTCGGTTAAACGGTAAGTGAAAAAGCTGACTCATTAATTCACTCGCAAAAACGTCGAATGGAAAGATGGGATGAACACCTCGAAGAACAGCAACACAGCTTTTGGGGATGGTGCATATGGGCGAACAGAATCCAAACCTTAATCGCCATTCAGAAGAAGAACTGAAGCACTTAATATCGGTACTGAGACATGGGAAGGTACCAGGACCGGACGACCTTTATCCAGCCCTCCTTAAAGAAGGCCGAGTATCTCCAGTGAACCATCCAATAAAACTCATAATTGCGATGTGGAACGAAGAGAAAGTGCCTGCAGAATGGGGCACGTCAACAGTTATTCCTATCTTCAAAATTGGTACACGGACGCTGTGTCCAAATCAACTTAGCATCAGTTTGGTAGCCGCGGCAACGAAGGTACTATTCGATCTTATCCCTCGAAGGTTGACTAAACACAGGGCGAGGCTAATCCATGAAAGCCAAGCTGGTTTCCGTCCTTGTGCGGAGGCCAGCCGTCCCTAATAACCGAACATCACACATTTAGACGGATGTGTCACGTGCAGGATGCGGTCCGAACAAGGGAGTCCCTGATCGGTCAGAATACCAGCCAATCCGGCTCGAGTATCTTTAACTCGACGCTTCTCACCCCCTCACGGAGATTCTAGCACGACCTTGTGGAACATTCTGTCATTGTCCTTTAAATACGGTTACAATAATTTTCCTTTGTCTCCATAAGGGGCTGTCTGAAGTCACCGTGCCTTTCGATATACCATAGTGGGTGTAGCAGGAATCCAAGGGACCGACACAGAGTTGCAACACTACGTCACAACAGTCCTGCAATAGGAAACGTCGACCACAGTGCAGACCTCCACCAGCGACGTTGCTTCCAACGACTTACTTTCGTTGTGTTCTTTATCTTGAAAGCTGCCTTTGGCTCTTTGGATCTTCAGGAACTCTGGCATTGTCTGTGGAGCAAAGATGTCTCCCATAAATTCTTGTTTCTCCTTAAGGCTCTGTATGCTAACTCCCTTGGCCGCGTGAAGGCCTATGGGAAGCTCTAGCATGAGTTCACCACATCAAGTGATATCAGGCAATGTCGTCCTCTTTCACCTCTCGATTTCAACTTCATATGGAAGACTCACTACCGGCCCCCAATACCTGTGGGTTCCAAATTCCCCCATGGTATTCGCTCAGATGACATGGCTGTTCTTGAATCTGATGCCACTGTAAGGCAGACAATATTAAATAGTCCAAAAGATGCTGCCCCACGGTTTTGCATGCGCTTTACACTTGCAGTGTTAAGTGCTGCTAGAAGTCTGGGTGGGCTCAAACTTCAGCCTTATGCTTGCGGATGATTCGATTTACGTAGTAGACAAACTTATCTTCCTTCGCAGCTGTATTAGTCTCGTTGCTCTCGCGAAGATGATATTTCCATCCGGATTGAGGAGGCTAGAGCAGCTTTCGCTAACCTGCATCACTTGTGGCGTAGGCGTGACATCAGCTTGTCCATCAAGGGTCGAGTTTACAATAATAATTGGATGCGCTCCATATGATTATGTGGGTCATAATTTTGGCTGCTGTGTGACATGGACGTGAAAACACTTTCAGCGTTTGAACATTGATGTCTTGGGTGCATTGCCCGAGTCTGATAGGAACATCAGATGAGTGGTATCGGTGAGAACAAGCAAGCATCCAAACTAAAGACAGTGATTGGTAAAACCATTGGCATGGGTGTTGACACGAAGTCAGTCACGTGCATACTCCCTTTTACACCCCTGTTTGTGATCTCATGCATTTGTTGCATATGGAATGTGGAGATGTGATCATGCACTTCCATGATCGCCACCTGTAGTTGGTTGCTTGGTGTAATCGAACTAACAAGCATAGCTTTGAGGCAGATTATGGACCACAATGCACCTGGGTTGATTTAACTTCAACGAACTGTGTACGCTGGATCTAATGACCCTCACAAGCGAACGTAAGAGCTGAATCCTGATCGATCTTCATAGGTCAACGTCCTTTTCACTTCCAAACGGTGCCACAAGTCATTTTACCACAATTTACATCGGGCGTATAAGGTGGATATTCGTATCATGTTTTTTCTACATTGATGAATTTAGTGATAGAAAATGTTGTTTGTAATCTTGTGGTCCCTCCGATTGAAAATACGCGTAATGGGCAAGTGTTTTTTGAATGTCAGATGTACAGAGGTTCATCTGCTACTTTTTGAAGGATGCAGTGACACTTCCCGAACGACCTTTGATTGATGCTCTATCATTTTGAGCACTTCTTTGTTTTACAGAGCAGCCGTCTTGATTTATTTTTCGACTGAATTTATGATCCGTAATAATAATATACTGAAGTATCAGTTAGAAACCTGGGCTTCCAGGATGAACTACAGTTGTTCACAATAAATAGACTGCCTCGATCGGCCAACCAAAAGTGATGTTTTCACCGAAGCGATCCTTCTAACCCGGGCATTCGTATGATGGTTGCTATGACTCATTTATTTTCCTACTACAACGGAAGTTTTATTTCCAAAACAGCGCTGTTCTGTCTTTTGTGATTGTATCGATCGTTGGAATACATCAGTGGAATACAGTGATTCCAGCTTAGGATAAGTGTCATGTGCAATAATATTTCTGTTTCCTATGGTATTCAACTATTGAATCCCGTTTTGAGAACATCGCATACTAGAGAATGGTGGACTGAAAATCTATGCACCCGGTGCTTACTGTGGGTTTCGTTCTCCAACGAAATTGCCCGAAGATGGCCGTCTGAATAGGCCACAACAACCATACTGTTCCATTGAACTTTATTCACTACTGAATACAGAGGACATCCGTTCTCCTAGTTTCACCTCGTCTTATCAACCTAGTACCGATCGACAGTGAGATTCACTCTGAACTGCGCCGTAGAAAGCAGGTTGAAAAGTCTATAATGAGGTTCCATCTCACCGCACTTGATTAGACAGCCACATCTTCAAAGTCCACACAAGCCATGTTGGCCGAGTAACTAACGTTGAACGTTTGTGAGAAAACCACAATGAAATGTCAAATAGAGGTATCCGTTTTTGGTGTGTACGGTGCAATGATGACAGCAACAGTAGAAATTTGAAGTTGTGTGCGTTGTAGGTTGCCAAAAACAAAACTATTTAGTCCACAGATGAAAATGCAGATCTGAAAAATGGAAACGGAAACTAAGTAGTGCTGCCCGATCGAACTTTGGCCCCTGTGGCGACAACCGGTGCCTTTCGCAATGAGTTCGTTCTGGGGAATCAATGCATGGTCGATACAGCTCGGATACGCCTGAGTGACGAATTAAACGACCATGAACATGCTTTTTGGGAGAGTGCCCAATTTTCCTTAAACAGAATTTTCTTCAGGAGGGCACAATTTCGACCGGTTCTTTGGATGCTCTTAACAAGGTTCCTAGCCCGTCTGTCAGTTGTTTTCGGGAGTAGACCCTACATACATCCAAAAACGCCAAGGACAAGGTCAGCTTTTCCACATTTCTCCCTCCATGCGAAGCGGCGACTTGTGGCGCATTTGGCGTGGCAATTGTACCCAGCCCCAGAGTTATACGCGCTTTGCTGGCTTGGGTCCCAGCAAACAGTCGTCTTTGTGCCGTTGGGTTATCCATCCCAATCAAGTTCGACGCCTTTTGACATAGTTTGTAATATTGATTGTTGGTTTATGCCCCCAAATGACCACTGGATATCGTCGAATTCACTAATCTTGATTGATGTCAGGAAGTTCTTACCAGTAGGCAACGACTACGACGGCGCGTTCAGATCCCTCAAACACCGAATAATTAAGAGCCTAGGGAAAAACAGAGAGCTCTGATGAACTTTGAATACTCAAGAGATGGAGAAGGGTTTTGCTGCCGGAAACAGCCGCGCCCTATATCAACTGATACGGTAGACTAACCCTAGGAAAGCAACGGTCGGTTAAACGGTAAGTGAAAAAGCTGACTCATTAATTCACTCGCAAAAACGTCGAATGGAAAGATGGGATGAACACCTCGAAGAACAGCAACACAGCTTTTGGGGATGGTGCATATGGGCGAACAGAATCCAAACCTTAATCGCCATTCAGAAGAAGAACTGAAGCACTTAATATCGGTACTGAGACATGGGAAGGTACCAGGACCGGACGACCTTTATCCAGCCCTCCTTAAAGAAGGCCGAGTATCTCCAGTGAACCATCCAATAAAACTCATAATTGCGATGTGGAACGAAGAGAAAGTGCCTGCAGAATGGGGCACGTCAACAGTTATTCCTATCTTCAAAATTGGTACACGGACGCTGTGTCCAAATCAACTTAGCATCAGTTTGGTAGCCGCGGCAACGAAGGTACTATTCGATCTTATCCCTCGAAGGTTGACTAAACACAGGGCGAGGCTAATCCATGAAAGCCAAGCTGGTTTCCGTCCTTGTGCGGAGGCCAGCCGTCCCTAATAACCGAACATCACATCATTTAGACGGATGTGTCACGTGCAGGATGCGGTCCGAACAAGGGAGTCCCTGATCGGTCAGAATACCAGCCAATCCGGCTCGAGTATCTTTAACTCGACGCTTCTCACCCCCTCACGGAGATTCTAGCACGACCTTGTGGAACATTCTGTCATTGTCCTTTAAATACGGTTACAATAATTTTCCTTTGTCTCCATAAGGGGCTGTCTGAAGTCACCGTGCCTTTCGATATACCATAGTGGGTGTAGCAGGAATCCAAGGGACCGACACAGAGTTGCAACACTACGTCACAACAGTCCTGCAATAGGAAACGTCGACCACAGTGCAGACCTCCACCAGCGACGTTGCTTCCAACGACTTACTTTCGTTGTGTTCTTTATCTTGAAAGCTGCCTTTGGCTCTTTGGATCTTCAGGAACTCTGGCATTGTCTGTGGAGCAAAGATGTCTCCCATAAATTCTTGTTTCTCCTTAAGGCTCTGTATGCTAACTCCCTTGGCCGCGTGAAGGCCTATGGGAAGCTCTAGCATGAGTTCACCACATCAAGTGATATCAGGCAATGTCGTCCTCTTTCACCTCTCGATTTCAACTTCATATGGAAGACTCACTACCGGCCCCCAATACCTGTGGGTTCCAAATTCCCCCATGGTATTCGCTCAGATGACATGGCTGTTCTTGAATCTGATGCCACTGTAAGGCAGACAATATTAAATAGTCCAAAAGATGCTGCCCCACGGTTTTGCATGCGCTTTACACTTGCAGTGTTAAGTGCTGCTAGAAGTCTGGGTGGGCTCAAACTTCAGCCTTATGCTTGCGGATGATTCGATTTACGTAGTAGACAAACTTATCTTCCTTCGCAGCTGTATTAGTCTCGTTGCTCTCGCGAAGATGATATTTCCATCCGGATTGAGGAGGCTAGAGCAGCTTTCGCTAACCTGCATCACTTGTGGCGTAGGCGTGACATCAGCTTGTCCATCAAGGGTCGAGTTTACAATAATAATTGGATGCGCTCCATATGATTATGTGGGTCATAATTTTGGCTGCTGTGTGACATGGACGTGAAAACACTTTCAGCGTTTGAACTTGGTTGTCTTGGGTGCATTGCCCGAGTCTGATAGGAACATCAGATGAGTGGTATCGGTGAGAACAAGCAAGCATCCAAACTAAAACAGTGATTGGGTAAAACCATTGGCATGGGTGTTGACACGAAGTCAGTCACGTGCATACTCCCTTTTACACCCCTGTTTGTGATCTCATGCATTTGTTGAAAATCGCAGCTTATTTTGATGTGGCTGGTTCAGCTGTATTGTCTAGTATCCCTGATGTTATGGAACAGCCACATTTAAGTCAACCAACCCATACTTCACCGTCTTGGACTCTATGTTCTGTCAGCCTTGTCATTTAGATCGCTTACTTTTATTCTTTGTGTTAGTACGTGGAACACTTGTGTGACCGCATAACCAAGATGTGATATGGCAATCTTTGGANACCCCTAATTTGAGTGGTATTTTCCTAACCCGACAATTTAAATGCAGCTACCACAGTCAGCTATGTAACCTCTGTTCAGTATGTGCTTTCCTGTTCAGTGCACATCAGCAAAACTACCTGGTTGTGCACCACTGCCTGCTGCTCTGATTTTGCTAGTTGGGGCATCCTAACTGTGCTCCAGTGAACCGGCATACTATCTATATGCACTTATGCGCGCATTTGTGTGAGGAGCTGGTGATCAGCATGAGTGCCCCAGTTTAGTTTTTCAGTTTCAGGCACACCATATTTTGATAGTTTTTGTGTGCTTGCATCTTATTTTCTATCTGAGTAACGTAAACAACTTATCAGCTATACACACCTTCATTTTCAAGGGTTGCCCTCTAAGAGCACAGCACATTCCGTCCCCATATACCATACCAACTTCTGCTGTGTTCAGTAGTAATTCAATGCGTTCTATAGAAATCCTTGCTATGGTTACGCAAAGGCACTTTGGGCTGTTATGTGTCAAGTTGAGCAGATATACGTCCCATGCGCATGGCTTTCTTCGCTCAGTGAGTTTCCTTCGCTTAGTTGGTAGGTCACTTTGTTTTCCTTGAACTAGGGTTGTGTTTAGACAGTGACGATCGATAATTTGTAGAGGATAATGTGAACTTATTGGCGGTGGTATTCCAAGTACCATCGGGTTCTCATCCGAGTCCACAAGCTCACTGGTTAAAGACTTTGCCAGCGAGTAGCTGTATGCGGTAACCCCCTCAACGAGTCCTCCTTCCTAAAAGGTCACTACTTTTCCTTACATCTGAAGGGGGACGCTCCCAACCCCTCTGGGAGTTCACGAATTGGGTTACCAGGGAGTGGTTTTGTCCCACAGGAAGGACTAAAAACTGATCGTCTAGGAAATGTAGACATCAGATTTCAAGGTACGCGTAGCGATTCTGAACAATGGTTCGGGTCAAGTCATTGGCTTTCAAATTGCCGTAGACTTGGCTACCTACCCGCACAGTCGTTCGCCATCCAAAACTATGAACAAGGTTTTCCTTTTTTCAGTTATAAACCCCAAACCAGAATTTCTCTTCTCCGGTCGATCTGTCTGTACGTTATATGGTTGTTGCATACGATAGTCTACTCACACACCAGCAGTGACCTGTCAGTTGCCATCAGCCAACTTAAACATGATGTTACTGGCCCTAATTACTATTTCGCCATCGAAGTATTAGGTTCATTTCTCAAAATCTTTGATTGCCTGCACATTACTACACCCCATTATTTGACCTTAAGGGATAGGTTGACGGTATTCCATGATCTATGTGTAGTTAATGATGTCCACCTGCGTATCGCGATGCTATCAGGAATGGAAACTGAAACAATTTTGCCTCTTTTCTAGTGTTATACGTGTGGCGGATGGGCCGATGCGTACTTTTTTTAGATCGTCAGGCATACCCTACAAGTGTGTACATCGATTTGTAGCGCGATTTCACCTGGTCGAGGTTGCACAATGAAGACTGAACCCCTTCCAAATAGCTCGCTTCTTTTAGTTATGGAGGCGCATCACGTTTCAAGGCCTATGTGAACAACCGTTCCTTGGGGGTCTGTCGAGGTCGAGGTCTAAAATTGGAGTTACAGTTTTCCACGCCTTTATGTGTTGAATGCGGGATTCCAGGCGTCCTCAATTTCGAACTTAATTCTTCAGCTGGTCTTGAAGATATAAAACAGCCTTTTCCCGTAACGAACTTGCTGAAATAGAACAGTGCAATTTTGTACGATATCCTGGATTGATCGAATGGTTTGAGTAGATTTAAAAGGAAGAATAATCTTGTCAAAGGCTTGCCGTGCAGTTTGCCACGGTAGTGCAAAACTGTTTCTGCTTCCTCAGATACCACTTCCATTTACGAATAGCGCTGGTATCAGAAAACTTCAGAACGGTGCTGTTTGCTGTGAACACGATATAAAACTCACTTACTGGGTTGATTGAATGTTTGCTCCGAGATACTCATACAAGACCTTTTTTCCGTCGTGCACCTCAAGCTGCTTAGGACGAGTTCAGATGGCCCCCCTATGTTGCCATGTAGAGTAAAATCGAACAAAATCTTCCGGCGAGCGCCACCCACAGTTTCCTCTTTGCATCCGTGCGTCTTCGTCAAAGTTGACTGACGTGAATCGATTGAAATATCAATGTCAGCGCCATTTCATGTAGCACCTATATGGTTTTTAAAATTGCTGGTTTTAGCTGCCTCGTCGAGGTCTCTATGACGTTGGCACTGCAAGTCACGTTTTGCATTGGTTTTTGTGCAGTTGTGGGTAGCAGACTGTATAGAAACCGTGACCCAAGAGGTGGTCAATAAGCCAACTAGCTTTGATGCTTCAAGTCGGCTGACCCTACTTATGCGGGTGTTCTTTCTGTCGTTATGGTCGCCCTCATATTACGTGCAAATTCTCTTCCATTGCTAACTTAAGCTACTCACAGAAGAGCAAGGAACCCGCAGTCGTGGACTTCCTTTGTGAAGGTTATAAGAAAACAGAATGCACAATACGAGGAAATGGAAACATTCGAAACATGAAAGTAGGCACACGAGTCGTAGAGTTAGGAGGATTTGGAGAAGTAAACTTCGACCCGAAACTTGGATAACCAATGGAATTGGGGAAACCCGGAGAAGGAAGAATTCTTCAGTATTCAATGGCTTCGGGGGAAGAAAAAAGTTTAATAGCTCTGTGCGGTAACAGGAGAACGAGCCAAACCTGGGTGACCACAAGCAAGGGGGTTAGGCTAAACGGGTGAATGATTTTGGAAGTGGAACGGATGAATTGGGTTCTGGAAAACGTGTACCACAACAGAAAGTCTTGAATTTGACTTCAAAACAGGTGGTTGTGGGTCGTTGATCAATGTTGGAGAAGCACATTCATACAGGTTTTTGGGCAGCGACATTCAAAGGCAAGAAACACTACAGCACCTCAGATCTGATAGCAGTATTCCACGGTATGAACGGATGTGAAATTTGTGAGCGAGTAGCAGTTTGAACGGAGAGAAGAATGTTCGTGAGCGGAATAGAAGAACTTTCTGGGAGCCCGAATTGCAGCTAATTTGACGTGAAATGCTCACAAAAGCGATTAACCAAGGAGTGAATGCATCAGGGACTATGGACTGGTGTTGCAGTTTACTACGAGAGTGAGTTTGCATGTGGACAGATGAAGGGACATGAAGACCTATTAGGGATTGGAAGGACTGGAAGTAGGCTAACTCCACTTAGTGCTTATTGTGCTCGTTGTCTGCAAGTGATGGTCGCAAATCTGAGATGAGTCGGTTTGCTGCGAATAGAGGGTATATATGTGGAGGGTAGCTTCATTTACTAAGAGATGGTTGGAGCTAGAACTTACGTTTTTTTGGAAATGCCCCGTGCAACTGATGATCCGAGGATGCAGGGTGGAAACGTATAGTTCAGTGAGAAAGCACACTTGCCACAATCGATCGAAAGCATTAGGGACGCTGATGAGACACACTGGTTCATCCTCACCCGCAAGAGTCTAAGACTGTTGACCGAACGTGAGGAGCATAATTAATGGGTCAATGGTGGAGCGCTGCAACCTATGTAAGTGGTTGCTCAAGAGGACACTGCTTGACAGGTAGTCATGAGTTTTTTGACACAAAGCATGTAATAGAAATAAGTTAGCTGTTGCTCGTGTCTGGAAGGGATGTTCGCCTAATTACTTAGAGTCCAAAAGCCCATGTGGTATGCATTAGTGGTTCTATTGATGGCCGTGTTTGGAAGGAAAAGTGAGAACAAAGCCATTCTCAGACCATTTTTTCAAAACCCAAAAGCGTACCAGATAGGTCACTGAGGAACACATTTCCTCTCGTCTATTTCTGCAAGCATCTAAATGATCGGAAAGTGCTTAAAGAATTGCAGTCGAATTCCACTGTTTACGAAGGATATTGGATATAACCCGTATTTGATTTAACTGTTTGTAAACTTTACCGTTTTCACGTTATAGGTGCAGATAACATGTTGTTTATCTGGAACGTTGCTACTGAGGAACCGTTGGTAGAAATTATGCTTCCTGATATGGTCTTGTCCGTATCCTTCAATTACAATGGTTCGCGCCTGGTCACCACATGCAAGGACCGACATACACGCGTGTTGAATCCGCGAACCGGTGAAGTGCTTTTGGTAAGTCGCAAAACGAAGTGAGAACCAAGCCAGCATGTTTAGTAATTCGCCTCCCCCGCTATACTCCTCTAGTTCAACCAGAAACAGATCTTTTTGTTGCGTTTCTAGCATATCATGCCCCCACATGACTGTTTTGGGGTTTCTGAGAGTGCGGGAGTCACTGTTACGAAGATTTCCACCGTGCCACCGTCGTTCACTGATTTTCGTAGCACTCTTCAGGGGAGTCCACAGCAAACAATCCTTCCCAGACTTCTATGAGGTTTCCTGTCCTCATCCTTATGCTTCTCAGAAGTTCAGCGTTCGGAGAAGCGATTTCCGCTCCACATAAATCCTGCAAAAGATCACACTGGCTAGGTTACACTTCTGAAAGAAACTACATCGAAGTGATAATTGACGCAGTCATAGCTTCTAAATCCACGAATTGATCAGCTTCAAATCAAATCTTGAATTTGGAATCTTATCGTTACCAATCGAGCTTGAACTTTTCCTTAGGCTGTATAGAAACCATTTTTGAACAGCATAAAAATAAAATATGCCGGAGGGGCTCTGAATTAGGGCGCCGTTAGCCGCACCTGACATCCTGTGAGAACCTCACCCAAGACGAGTACAGGGCAAAACGATAGACAAATGCCATCTTTGCAGTCCAACTAGGAAGTAACAGCGTGCTCGCCACGGGGATCGATTGCGTGAGTGATCTCCAGATGATCTGTACAGTCAAGGAAATTCCCATGGACCCCAGTCCTGAAAGCATGAAGGTCCCATACTACTTCGCCATGTTTCTCCGAGCTTTCGTTGAAGAGAGTTTCGAATATAAAGCGGTATTCTGTGGCAAACGTTGATTAATCGTGCGCAGTACTTTTCCTAACCACCATAAACTGATAGACCTTACTTATCGCTGTGGTGATTAAAATTCGTCACCAACTACTGGCTTGCGCTCGAGTTCGTCGCGCGACACTGTGTTCACGTAACTCCTGCTGTGATGAGGAGGTACCGAGAATCAGAATTTTCCGCTGAAATTACCAGTTAGTAATCTCTCAAATCAATACAGATCCCACGTGCACTCTTTTATTTTACTGTGTTATGGCTATTTCCCTTAGTCCATATGTCCTGGACGGATGAGTAAAGCTTGTATTGCCATGTGATCTCTGTACCACGTAAATCAAAAAAGGAAGTCAGTTTTCGAATGCAAGTTATCGTTGAGGTGTTTCCTTTGATGATCATGCGGGAATCTGTGGGTTTTGTCATCGCTCGACACGGGCATAGGATGACAAAATTGCTCGTCTCGAGTTGGAGCTAGGTATGAGTGACGATTCTGATGACAGTGTTTTAAAGAATCTAGGAACAAAGAAATGACGTTAACAGGCGCCTTTCAGACCGCTGGGTAATTGAACCAGATAGCTTCAAAGTCATTACGCCCACTTACCGAATCCAAATGTGGATCGAAGCACTCGCGCGTTGTTTTTTCGAGATCTGACTAAATCCAAACACTCGGAGATTTTCCGTGTCCCCACCTTGGTTGTTATCAGATCCTGTCTGAGGATCGATTGTTAATCAGGGAAAAAATCCATCTGTTTTCCAGTAGGTGGATGATTTCACGTATATGCCAACAGCTAGTTCAAGAATCGTACCTACTACTGAAACCTCTAATATAACGAATGTTCACTATTTATACCGGGTGAAGAAAACTACTGTTGAAAATTTTATCCACTGAATAACTTATAGGATTGCTCACGATTTGTGCAATCTTTTCACATTCTGGCACACTGAATTTGGATTTCGTAGGTTACGTCGAAGTGTACCTCCGTATAAATTGAAGACCCCCTTTGAACTTCTTGTTGTTTAGAATCTGGTTGATTGTTTTCCTACTTGGGTCTTTTGGGAAATGGCATCCAGTGGAGTTGTTTTCAGATTTATCTTCGTATGCGAAACTTACACGTTCACTGAAAACACCATTTTCGTGGTTTTACATAAGTAATTCTTCATTGCAGTTATCCGTATTAGCTGTGGTTTATTACAGATGCTTCTACCTCTCACGCGGTGTCCTCGTCTAACTCTCCTGATTAAATCACTGCTTTCAGGAGGGCATCTGTCATCAAGGCTCCAAACCCCAGCAGGCCGTCTACCTCAAGGATGACAGGATTTTCACCACTGGGTTCTCTCCAATGAGCGAACGGCAGTATGCGTTGTGGAAGGGTGTAAGTATTCTGACGTACCTTTTTGCTACACATACAGCAAACTTCGATTAGTAAAGCCCTCATCTAGTTGCCCAGTGATGACTGAATGATGAGCACATTGTGGAGCGCTGTCAAACACATATACGCCCATCACCTCGTTGCCATGGGTCCGGTACCTGTTTCGTGACAGTCTGTATGACACATTAAAATGTCCAATGCCCGATTGTATGATCCTCTTCCAGAAAGCCAGAGATATGCAGAGTGGAACCTCGGAAATTAATATATTCCTGTAATATTCACAACCTTTGATGTGGACCGCCTCGTGCCGTTCTTCCACTTCTTAAAAAAACGTTTTCGATCCGTAAGCTTTCGCCGACATAGTTGTTTTCCGAAAAGAACCGCATCGCATGCCTTCTCACTGGGTTTATGAAATTTCCTCTGTTCACAACAATGTTCGTCAACGTGGGATGAATTTTTCTATTTTGTGGACGCTCCAATACCCCCTGCATATCCGTGACTCATGCATACTAATGCAACATGATGAACATGCACAATGATCGTCAGCCCTCCTTACCTACGTCATTAGGAACTGATGTTTCTTCATTTGTCCAAGTGTGAATAAAACCACTGGACACGATGAGTCATCATGAAGACGCATACAACGTATAAGAATGCAGATAATGGTTGCTGCCAACTTGGAAAATATTACGTAATGATGTCTTGCTTCGTTCTTTCCTTAACCCTTGTTACTTCCAGTCGCTATTTCAACTGGGGCTTAGTCAAATTAAAAATATTCCACTAACGCGGCAGGTTGGTACCATTTGTGCCTATGACAAATGCTGCAGCACGAACCAAACCAAGTACCACTAACATTAGTCATCTACGTCGAAGATAAACGGACCGTTTGTGGAATCAGAAAGTGTCTAGTCTGTGTTTCCCGGGGCTTGTTTCCTCGAGGGAGACTCGCAATGGAGAAAACTGTGCCTTCCCAAGTTTCTCTTCGCGATAGAGTTATTTGTTAGAAGAAGTGCTGTATTCAGCCACTGAGAAAAACTTCACTTCTTCACCAATGGGTACCGAATATTTTTGATCCTGCTAGTCTCCAAAGGGGTCCACCTGACCGAACAAAGAGACGCCCATCCAGCTTGACAGAACAGGATGTTCGAAAGTCAGACTTAGTTTTTTGTTGTTGAGCCCTACTAGTTCTCATTAGTAGCACTGATTAGTGTGTTTGAAAAAAGTTACGGACAGGTACTAGCTTATCAGTCTGTCGATAGTTTCTGGAGATTGCAGGCTCATGACTGCTAGGTTTTAGTTGTCTTCCACTGTGGGCTGACGAGGTAACTCATTTCTCATACAACACCACGGATGGGCATACCGCGGTGATTTCCCAAGGATTTATGTTTAACTTAATTCGGTGAGCGTAACTTAGACCGTAGTAGATAGCAGACCCATCATTTGGATTGCTTGTGAGCATTTCGTTTTTTCCACCGATCCCGTTAACTTACACCTCGCATGGTGGTCATACAGATTAGGCGGTTACGCCATATATATTTGGTTAAACTAGATATACGCGTGTTGTCCAGCAAGAGAATTTTTGTTTTATACATATGTGCACTTGAAAGGTTAGAGCTGTGGGTTACCGATGTTAGTTTGTTACCAGATTTGGGCGCTCGTTCATCAAGGCTAGTAATTTCAAGGTGTACTTCTTTGTAATACCCACTGGAGCATTTTGGACATCTTTCTACACTGAACTAAAACTAATTATGATTTCCAGTGATTGTGGCCGTCTCCACTGACGATTCCCCAAGCGTTGATGAATAAGTGCAGCACCTGGAACCGCCTAACCTTTAATCGTGTCTATAGTCAATGACTCGCATCTCAACGCACTCTATGCTGTGCTTGCCTGATAGATGAAGACACAAACTATGTTGGTACTCTATTTCCTCTCGCTTTGTGTATGGGGGTTGCAGATCATTCCGGGCCTTGCTTTTGATACTGCACCGTTCTCTTCGTTTGTTTGTTTCGGGTCATCTTGGTCCTGCTGTGTGGAAATATCCCGCCTTCTGGATTCTCGGTGTGTTGGAAACCTCAAAGTACTCGAAAGCCATGGCGTGCTCAGAGCACTGAGGACTGCTGGCCTCATTCAAGTCCTCCGATCACACTCTATCTCAAGTTAAATTTAGACTCCCAATAAAATGGGAAAACATAATAAAG
The DNA here is from genome assembly GCF_000715545.1 of Opisthorchis viverrini. NCBI lineage: Eukaryota > Metazoa > Platyhelminthes > Trematoda > Opisthorchiida > Opisthorchiidae > Opisthorchis > Opisthorchis viverrini. Next base: position 113,073 of record NW_008752200.1, on the reverse strand, counting down.
ATGGCTTTGTCTCGCACATAGCTCTCCAATTGTTTGACTCCTATCAGTCGTTTCTGAACTAACATTGATCTCTCTTATACATTGCACCATATCGGACGGTTAAGTGAGATGCGCCTCGAAAAAAAAAGTATCACTTCATGCTAGTGGCTCTAAGTGCTTTTCCATATTTGAACCTGTTGTGTCTCTGCAAGTTGGGAATAACGGAAGTGTGACCGTAATTGTAAATGGCAACCATCCGTTCATCATGGTGTATCTGAATCGTGTGTGAGCTGCACCTTATCACTCATATTACTTCACAACTTGGTGTTTCAGCGGAAATGCATCGTGCTGAGCTTGAAACCGAGGTCCACTTCTTATTTTCTTCTGAATTACGACTAATGCGCTGGATCACAATGCAAGTCCTCTTCGACAGGACCGAACGCGTTTCCAATTGAGATTTTCCATGGGTCTCAATATGCTCTTGAGTAAATTGTATGGGCATTTACGGAGTGACTTGCAGAACGATGGATCTTTTCATTTATATATTCCGAACTAGCTCTCAGGGCGTTTATGTTACTTACTGATCGATTCCTGCGGCCTAACACACAGGTCCTTTATGGCACACTTGAGTTACGATCCTATCTTCATCTAAGAAACACCTCTGTAACCTCACTCGTCTATTCTGATTCTGGCTGTGTATGTCAATCGAGAGAGGATAAGTTTTTCATCCTTCCAAACTAATACCACCTGTCTGATACGACCGAATCTTCTCAGGCATGTCAACGCTCTAATCGGGGGGGGGGGGGGGGGGGGGGGGGGGGGGGGGGGGGGGGGGGGGGGGGGGGGGGGGGGGGGGGGGGGGGGGGGGGGGGGGGGGGGGGGGGGGGGGGGGGGGGGGGGGGGGGGGGGGGGGGGGGGGGGGGGGGGGGGGGGGGGGGGGGGGGGGGGGGGGGGGGGGGGGGGGGGGGGGGGGGGGGGGGGGGGGGGGGGGGGGGGGGGGGGGGGGGGGGGGGGGGGGGGGGGGGGGGGGGGGGGGNAGGGGGGGGGGGGGGGGGGAGCAGCGTACCATAATTTGGGAGTCATTCAATCAGGACTTTAGCATGCTTTTTTTGTGAACGTTTCAGGATAGTTTGCTAGCAACGCCAGGTGGGGACTTCCACCTTCTCGGCTGCTCCTGGCGTCTTTAGAGAGTGCATCCATTTCAAGTGTTAATGTGTCCGTAGGGCTGCAAAATTTTCACCGCCTGGAAGAAATCATCCACTATAGTCTACTCTTCCATTGTCGCAGGTAATAAACCGTTTTTCGTGGGCGGTGGAAGCGCGTGTTAGTTCTGTCTCGCTTCAAAGCGTTACAGACAGTAGGTGCTTCGTTTCGGTGGCGCGGATGTCTCTACTGCGTGTAATCCACTTAAAAGACAAGCAAATTGGGTTCGATCAATAGGTTTAATAATTATTCATTTCCGACGAGGGCAGAAGCGTGTCCCGACATGTCTGCTTGACTGGGACGGTCGATGGCTACAACTGTCTCTGTCGAAGGGGCATTGATAGGTTTGTTTTTAATCCGGGTATAAGTTTTGGACTAGAGTTTGCTAGACCAAACAGTAGTGTTTTGTGTTTTGGGCTTTCAGATGTGTGGTATTAATCATCGGTTCCTTCTCCGACGTTAGAAACTGTTCAGCCATACGCCTACCGGCGCAGAAAGTGCCTGGCAATTAGGCTGAAATTTATGTGTCGCGCTCTAGAATTACCCTTTTTCTGATTATGAAGGATACGCTTGAACACAAGTCTAGTTTCCTAGTTATATCAGCTCACTGGTGTAACACTGTGTCGCCGCGTCCTGTTCACGGAAGTTGCGTAAACAATATCTTCGTATAGACCGTGATTCCGTCCTTGAAATCAAATGATCATTCAGCTCTAGCACTCCCTTGGTGCCCAGCTGCCACGTCACCCGAGAGAAGCGAGAAGGTTGAAATACTGCCAGGGTATTCGAGCTCTTGTTGGCACTGAAAACACGGAAGGGCAGCGTGCTGGTGTATGCAATAGTACGGGTTGCATGTAATGTCTTTTGCCGTAGTCTCAGCTCGTAAACTGCAGTCACATTCTCCAAAGGCTTACGAGTATTTGTGGCAGAAACCCAGTGTGACCGTGTGTGGAGAATGAGATATGTTGCAGATGCGCGGCATTACAACTGGCAGAAATTTAGGGGATCGTAGCCGATTTTCAACTTCATTCAAAGGCCCTAGTAAAGCACATAACAGATATTGCATTCTGAATGGTGAGTTTTGCGATTTCCGATATCTCTCATGGGACGGTGTGGATATACATGTTGGGCGAGGTCAGTCTCTTTCAGTGATCTCGGTTTTGTTCAGAATCTTTTCCTGCTAAATTGCGGGCCACACAAGACTAGTGCTTTAATGCTCGGTCTGAAATGTTAACGTAAGAATCATCTATGGTGTCTCGCGATTCAGTTTGTCCATGTTGCTTATACCGACGGTGGTCCTCCCAGTGTTTTCGAAACCTAACTTTCCAAGTGGGTGTATAAACATGACTTATCACCCGTAACAGCTGTGCAGTACTCTGCTCTCAATCACTGGCGGATGACCAACTCGAAGTCATGCAAATCCGTAATTCGTGAACAGCTTCTCTACTCATGTCTTCTGCACTGGATAAGGTACGCTATAAATCATGGAATTTAGACCGACGCGTGATACTTGTCCTTTTTTCTGGAAGATTGTATTACTGTTCTGAAACACTTACGCCGTTTTGAAGATACCCTTTTCCACGGTATCGTCGGTGTTAATTCGTAGTGACTCGGTATGGCGCGTCAGCAGGATGGCACGGAATTTCGGACATCACTTGAAGTCGTAGTGATAAGTAGTGGAAAGCGTGGCTGACATCTACAGCCTGTCCAACAGCGTTTATCAGTTCTCTTGTGGTAAACCTGGTTTGGTCGGTTGTGCATTTCATCCAGTGGCGGATTATTAATTGCACACGTAGACTTCACGACTGCTACAATGTAGCCACTCAACAGGCGGTTTGCGTCACTGACGTGGATAAGGCAGGTCTTGCCGCCGTGCGGTAAGAGTCCGGAATGTCGCACAACCAGTGTTGTATTTGTGCAGCTGACAGTAACCGGACTTTGGTAACCTGTTTTGTGGGACGATCGATGCATGCGTATTTACGCAGCTACGGGTAATGTATGGAACCCTAAATTGTTAGCCTGAGCATGCATGGGTTAATAAATGACCTGGAGTCCAGCGCAGTATTCTCCAGCTTTGAGATTGTCATCAATTGGTGTTGTTACTGCTATTATTACTGTTATTATTACTTCTATTAATGCCTCTGTGCCTCCGTACTCTTTTTTTATCAGACTGACTTCACTGAGCCTCTGCACATCCAAGAATTGGACACGAGCAACGGTGTGATGTTTCCCTTCTATGATCCTGACACGAATCTGATATATCTTTGTGGAAAGGTAATTACTCCGCATTCCGCTTCTCTATATGAGGTTGGCCATGCCCACGATTTTTTATGTTTGAATGGCTTCGTCTTATCCCAACCTTTTTTGTATCATGTCTCCATTTTGTGATACTCATGTGATCGTCCATCCTCAGGCTTGCAAGTATTCCATCGCCCTGTTGATTTTAAACTCAGTCAGTGAGTCGCTGAATGTAATTCATCGTTAGTTAGGGTTTGACCCAGACATAATGATGATGACATACTATCCATTCCTCAGTGTGCATGGCACCCATCTTCGTAATTTTACTGAAAATTCAATCGCTCCCTTCATTTAGACTGTTAAGCTTCATATCCGGGCATTTAATCATGTAATCTTGTCTGCTCTGTGACACATAGTGCTGTCATGCATGTATGTTGGAGACTACTATGTTTGAAAGAAATTTGGGCATTTTGGGCCGTATTCCTGCATTAGCTTATGCTCTCTCACAAATTTCACTCTCTTAGGACTATGTTTACAGCTGTTAGGCCACCGTTGGAACGAATAATGCAATTGAAAGTTTTATTAATTTCACATCCAAAAACATTTTGTACGAGGTATTAGCAGACCTATTCCTGCGGATAATATACTTGATCAATGACAACCTGACAGTCTCTATACACAACGAATCATGTCACGCACTCTAGCTGATGTTTTCCGTGCGCGGAAACCTCTGTATGTGACTTTGTGTGTAATTTCACCCAACGCACAACTTTTGCCTAATTGTGACCTAGTTATTTTACCCTCGTGGAATGGTACCGGAGTTTGAGAAACCGCGTGTTAACTCCTTCCTCACAGACCAGGTGCTTTAGTTGAAAACCCGTAATTGCACGCTAGTTTGATTTCGGTGTACTGTTGTTTAGTGACAAACCCATGGATTTTCCATATACCCTCCCTCCCTTCCACCAAAAAAGAGTCCACGGCTTCTTGGAGTAAAATGATGACTCATTTCATGGATGGGTTTCTCAGGTTATCCTTTCATCCTTGGATTGAGCAGTCAGATAATCTTGTGTTCTATATTCGCTCTGTGTGCCCCGCTCCTCAGACTGCACCAGCAGATGTGTCTGAACCTTTTGGACTGCTCTTCATCCGCACTCAACACACCCCTACTACTTCCAATTAATGGTTTGCTTCAATAAGTCCTCATCACTGAGCCACACTTCAGAATTTGTTGAAGCGTATTTTATGCCGTATTTGAATCCTATATGATTTAGAATTGCACGTACAATCTCATCTTTTAACTCTCCAGTGTTCAAAAAAAATTTTTGTGTTTGTAGCGATTTTGTGGCAGTGAAAAGAAAGCAGAAGGCAGACTGTGATGGTAAAACACATCCCGCAACATTATGTCGAGTGTGATGGGAATTTCGAAGTAGGTTTATTGCTCAGCCTCTAACTTCTGAACCAGGGAAATGTAATCACACAGACAACACAGTAACATCTTTCGATTTAAAAAAAAACACGGCCACTAATAGTCTGAATTATACTACGAACCATAAGTTGGTGCTGGGTACAGTAGTGAACATATTTCAGACCTTCGATTACATTTATATGCCATACCTGATAACTGGACAGTTCGTGCAATTCATTCGACCGCAGAAGCAACTGACTCAACTTGTCCATGAGTCCTATTATCCCTACATGAATGCCCGAATCAGTCATTGCACGTGTTTCGGAATAATACAGTATAGAGGCTATCGGCACTGGCGAATGACCCGTACTGCGGATACCTTAGCTGGATGCGTGGCATGTCTATGCTTGAAGCTCATCTTCTGAGTTTGTCTGTCGACTCGTTTAGGTTGCACTCAACCATATACACGTGAGCTCTCTGCAACGAAAATGCTTTGAAATAATAGATAATGGGAATTCCCTCTCCGACAAGACTCATATCGTATGGGCATCCTTATAAGCTTACCTGAGGTAACTGAAGTTCTCATTAATCAACGGTGGTACCAGAATGAAGACCCAAGCTCTGTTTGGAAAATTGTATAGTGTTTGGAAACTAATAGAATTTCTGGTCAAAACGGACAGCGAATTTTAACGAAGATATTGTTGGTAGTTCAGGTAGCTTATATGATTGTTAATTTTGGAAACGTAAAAATCTGAGCATGTGGTGACACGAAACACGGATGCAAATTTCCGGAAGCATGGTATTCCATGACGGATTCGACTAACCGTCATGAACTAGATCCAGTTATTGCATCACTACATGCAAAGAATCAGCTCCTTAACCGGGATACTCAGAGGGTCCATCACCGTAGTAGCGAGCGAAGAAACAGGAAACTCTTTGGAGTCATATCACTAAGGGCCTTAAAGTGGAACTCAGAGAGGTCATGGGCAAAGGTCACTCGAGAATCTGCCAGTGGGCGAAAGCAAGGGATGCCAAGTTCAAAGACGTGATAACCGACCGATCAGGACATAGCATAGGAGACGAACCATTAGAACCGCCCAATCGAACGATTAATCGTGATCGCAGGTCAATTCAGCTAAGTTCATTTCATTGTGATAACCGTGAACCGTGTAGATGCCTACGGTTGTTCGGGTAGCGGCAGCTCATGGTAGCTGATAGTGTAGGACAGAAGAAATGATTTGTGCCAAAAAAGAAAAAAAAACGAGAAAACAGCGGGTTGTTTATCACGAATAAAAGAGTGTATTGTTGGTAGTGTGAGGAGATTTGGGATTTTTTTGTGGGATTTCGTCCTGTAAGTGAAGCCAATCTATGCTAAAAAGCCGACAAGCACTGTACAGCTGTTTCATCCTTATTGGGAATCATCAGCAGTGCGCATCTCACGAAACTCCGAAGAGTTTCGAACCCGCGACCTCCCGGCTAGTAGTTTGAACACTTAACCGTTCGGCCGCGAGTGGCTGATCAGCAGTGCGATTAACTCGCACTTAGACAGGATATAGCGCCGCTCATCCTTCAATCACGGGATCCACATCACGCGGTCACACGTGTTGACTGGCTCCTCGAGTGTATGTATATAGAAATAAGAATGGTTGTATGACATCTTGATGCCAGGGAGTAAATGATCGAGCCGGCTTAGTTGTTTTAACCGAGTCAATTTGTCAATTGGACAAGTAGCTGGTTTGTTAACAAAGTCTATTCCTTCCACCTCAGCATTGCTGATCATATGCTTCTGTTTTGTACGCACAATGCTTCGGAGATACCGGGTGTCAAACAGAGGTAGTGTCCTTTTGTCTCAGACATACAGTGGACAGGCTTCGCAACAACAAAACAACAATGGACGCCGTTAATTGACAGACTAATTTCACCATGGTTGCTTAAGTCATGGAAAAACGACTCAGCTCTTAGCGGTTCGAACATTCACTTCGTGAGCAATACCACCAACTGACATGCTGCAGTCTGTCCACTATCTTTAGGCCTTTCCCGGGAAGAAGTTACACACAGGAATAGAAAACACGACGTTTATTAATTCAGTTGTAAAGTCGAAATGGAGTGTGACTGGACAGTCTTGACTTATAATGGTGTACTTAGGAGAATACTTTCCCCAGACCATCATACATTCTTGGGTGCTGGATAATGAGGACTGGTGATGTGTAACGGAAATGTTCGGAACGCCTTCGTTGCGAGACATCGACACAGGAAGGCGCGACCGATTAAGTTCAACTCGGTTTTTGGATCTAAAACGACTCCTACTGATGTGGCGTTGTTCGCGAGTGGCTGCAGGTCGAAGATGTGGTCGATGCACCCGCGATTCGGAAAGAATCCCACCGCTTGTGAATATTGGTAGGATTCTTCAGATGTGGTGGTCAAACTAGTAAGCCGCTGAGTTGCAGATCTAATACTTATTGGCGGGAACGACAGTAGATATCTATCGCCCGTTTGGCACTTCTAAGGCTAGGTGTTCTGCAAGTTCTTTACCTCATCAATACATATAGTAGAGGCAAGACAATCGACTCCTTGTTCTTCCACAAGAGTTTGCTTTCAGTGTCAGCTGAGCAGATTACATCCAATTGTGAAGTTAGTGGTGCTCTGATTGGGTACCTCACACACTAGCTGAATTATTCTCCGATGTGTCCCGTCCTCCTAAACAGCAAAATTAGAAAGTTTTTGAGCCATATTTCCAATGAGGGTTTCAATGGCCCATAGTTTCCTTGGCCCAGGGTGATGTGTGGTTCGAAAAATACCTCGACTTTTTGGAATCACCACCAGCTGCTCTCTTTCTTGGGCTCTACTTAGCCCCCTTCCGTCGATAAGTCTTGAGAGTGCGAACCAAGCGTGGTTTCACAGATTTGACTGATTGAATAGCCTAATTCGCAACTCCGAGACATGGGTCGCTAATTGTATTAAGCAACGTCTTTGCATTGGGATGCATGGGGTTTCGAGTATCGAGCCAGTTTTCATTCGGTCGACCTGTGTGTTTTCTGTTAGTGTGTTGAATAGAAGTCGCCTGCTTACAAAGTGGCAACTGCGTCTTGTGGGCAAGCCTGTCAAACGAGTTGGTGTTTTCCACCTTGATCGTGGAAAAGCGGACTGCTTTACGAGCACTAACCTGGTTAGGATATAACCCACTACACATGTTCTGAAAGGGGCGACATTCTTGAACTCAAACTCGCCATTCACAGCTAATCGCTCTTCGGTCAATCTGAATACTCGTCTGGTTGAGGTTCGGATGGCCCCCGCATAATGCGATGCTCACCCTTATGCTGAAATCATGTGTATTTAAGAAATAGATGGTATCAGTCAACAGTTTTGTAGGATGATCACCGCTGTCGTTTATTAGAGTGCCTTCACCAAATACACCGCCGAGGTCACTTTCATCGTTGTCGATTCTTGCCAGTTGAGCATACGAATCGCCATGTAGAATATCATTACTCGTGCACTTCGCCATCGGAAAATGTCCTAAACGTTCTCCGTAAGGGTGTCTTTGTCAGCATCACTGCTGTAATTTGTCAAGATTGCGGCTTTAGTTGCGGATCTTGACAAATCCGACCAGTTTGACTACCCAAATTAGGCTGTTCTTGGGAATCCAGTCCAGCTGATCGTCTTGAGCCCCCATACTGAACACCATACCCCCGCCAATGAGACCGTTGTGCACAAGTTCCTCATTTTCTGACGGCTGGATAGTAAAGCGTGAGGTAACTGCTTTGTTTTTGTACGGTTTTCAGATGCACTGCCTTTTTTGCATGTGGTTTCGAGACATACCTTATGCCAATTTGTCAGTGGAAAGAGTATGAGCAAAAAAGATCTGTTGACTTACCTGACAAAGAGTAGTATCACTAAAAACTTGATTAGCAAATTCCTTAGTTTTAGTAGCGTATGTGTGGTTTCTATTTTTTGTGCGTTGAGGGCTATAGGTTTGCCACCAGATAAGGTAGTATTGGTATTTAGAATTTATGACTTTAGGGGCCATCCGCTGTGCTTACACCGCACGAGTAGTATTTTCTTCCTGGCTTTCTGGCTAAGGCGAATCTCACCGTGAATCTTTGACTCACCAATTCACACCACAAGTTAATAGGAGAAAGTACGGTTCGGTTCCTAGCTTCTGTCCGAAAAATTCTGACGGGCGTGACCGTATGACCGTATGTTATGACTTTCCTGGGAGAGACTGCTCGGAGTTGATAAACCAATAATCTGACCCACTTGGTTGTTGGGGCTCGCTCAGCCCAAAGGCTTAGGGGGTAAACATGACTGTGTGATTCCTAATGCACATCAGCCGCTTTTTGAGCAACACCGGGTATTTGCCTTTTTAATGTATTTCGACTGCACTATTACGGTCAACTGTTGGGCGATCGAGATCTCCGCCCAACCCATCTTTTTCCAGTGGAAGGCAGCATGAATGCTTCCACAAATATGAAGAAGAATCAATTTGGAACATAAAGGACGAAGCAGAAACACGGTAGTTGGTGTAAAAGTATAATCAACTGAAATTGCAGGGACGTTATCGGACCTCGGGTAGTGAAGTTGCTTTGTACGGTTTACAAATACGCGTTAGCTTCATCTTAGCCATATGCGACAGTTTCTAGATTTCCGCTTGATTTTTACCAGCCCGAAGAATATACTCAACCCGTGATCCACTAAAATCCTTTGAAATTCTCTGCAACTGACTGGTAGGTCGTCAGTAGGCTGGTGCCTCCTGTGAACATTTGGGAAAATACACCCACTTTTTCCATCTCTTCAGAGGGCCTGACTTCTGTTTGATTCCAAAAGATAGATTTGGGGTTCTAGAAGGACATTAGTCTCGTTCTTTCGCTTGAGAAAGAATTCCTGTTGTTTGAAGAATTCTACCGAAGCTTTTGGACAATTCGCACTATGAAACGCAAATGGCCCAAGCAAGACACTCCTCTAGGGTGATTTCAAAGTGACCCACCGATTCTTCGTGATTGCAGAGTTGGAGCAGGAACATGAGATTCCCATTCGCCTCCAGCACGCCTCATTGCATCTTCTAACTGTCCAATCGGTTCCTTTGACTGTAGGAAAACGCCTGAACTCATGTCATGGGGTGTGCTTCAAATCCTTTTTTCCTGTTCTTCTCTCTCCAAACGTTATTCCTAATGACGAAAAGTTGCTGGATCCCAAAGCCACCTTATATTTATGTTGTGCCGAATTAGGCACAATTTCGATGTGCTCGTTCGGCCTAACTTCTGTCGTTAGATATATGGTTTTGATTTTCGTATCTCGTGCTGAAATTCTACGGGTTTGCCAACATAGCACATAGTTGAGTTGTTCCGCATACGGCGCCCCCCCTCGTAGTAATTTCCTTCCATCTATGATCCTTTCATGTGCTCCCTGTGAAAGCTGCGCTTCAACCGCACGTAGTCCACAACTTGATACACCATGAAAGCTGTTTTTTAACTACAGGCTTTTTGCAGTATGCTTTGCCGACATCCGTTTGTGCGCTTTACCCTATGTGGGAATGTGTTTGCTACTCGGCGGTTGGTAAATGGTGCGTCAGTTTAAACTTTTTTCACTGTTATACCCGAGAATTGAATTCGTTGAGCTTGAAGTTTTATTAGGTGTGAACATAAAGCTGAAGAGGTCGGCTTCTGGCACGGTTCTTAAGGACTGGTCAGTCCTGCTCTGGGGTTTCTTGAATTATTCAAACGGCGTTTGGATGTCAAATGTTCAAGGAGGAAATAAAGTACCCTAATCCGCGACACATTTGACAGCGAGATATTCCCGCTAATACTAGTACGTCTTAAAGTTAATTTCGGGATGTGTTAGGGTCCTAAAAGTAACTATTGGCTGCAATTTTTCAGGTTTTCCTTTCCCGTGCTGATCACTCAGTGGACGATATCAGTATATCGCACTTAATTCTTTCCAGTTCTCTCACCGCACTGTTTTATCGGGTCTCTGATACATTCAGTTGAATTAAGTGACCACACTCCAACCAATTCCCTCTGGATACATAAGCGAGTTTTTTATTCTCCGAGATTTTTCATTAACTGAACCATTTTTTCGTCGCATACTTGGGAATTACATCCTAATTAATACGCCTATCAATGAAGGTATCCTGAGGAACGTGCGGAGCACGTTCCAGTAACCTTTCTAATCAGCTCGCCTTGCATCACCATACCGTAATAATCAGTATTTTTGTACGCCTTTGCTCGTGACTTTCAATCGTGATGATTTCCAGAGTTCTATAAATCACACCCTTGGTGTAATTCTTTCCCTGATTTTAACATGTCAATTTCATCCCAATTTTGCAACCGATCGCCGAAAGATTGAAGTGCACTTTTAAGTAGTCCCACTGTTTTATCGGTTTTGGGCGCATGGTCTATGAATATTCGACCTTGACCAACCAGCCAGCTGCCACAGCTGCATCAATAGTGACTGACTATTGATCGTTTGTCACAGTGTGCGTTAAACTGGCAGCTGTACAATTTTTCTGTTTTTTTTTCTTGTTGGCTATAGAAATCCAAAATGGATAGCACTGTCTCCCAGTGTTTTGTTTTTATGACCTAATCATAATTATGTCTTGATGATTACCTGTAATTTCTGTCGGTATTCTCCCGTTTGTTTTCCTGTCAGCAGTAAATTATTTATTTGGTACTGCATGCAAAATGTACCTGGCAAATAGTTCTCCTTGAACCAGTCTCGAGGTTTTTCGTATTTATGTTTACTATCGATTCCGCGGTGCCCACCTGTTGGTTACAGAACCACCCGCCACGTGTGGAATCCATACCGATTTCTTTCCTCACTGTCTTCGGTTACGACACTTGCGAGCGAATGAATGGTGTCTCTTCGAATTTGCCCAATTCCAAGTCTATCATTCGCTCCCAAGGCTGTTGTCAGTTAATTAATGATAACTGAGGTGTTGGTTTGTGCCGTTTATGAAACACATTTGGAGAAAAGTCTCAGTGAAGTCTTCTCTACATTGTTCGCTTACTGCCAAGTACCACCACCACTTTCAATGGAACTGACTATTTGAAGTTAAAAGCTTGTCGTTACCCTTCTGCTGCTGTTTATAATGGCTTGTCTGAATGCCGCTGAATATGGCCACATTGTACTGCAGTGTAACATAGTACATTTGGTTTTCTGCTTATCAGCCTTCGACCAATTACTTTTGGTACAGCTAGCAGCTATGGGTGCTGTCGTATCAACCTTTGTTAGGGAATAACACAGCTACTTTGAAGGTGGCATGGCCACATGGTTAATTGGCATTCCTATTGCATCCCACGGAACCACTTCCTCGCAGTCGCATGTGCTACCAACTGAACGCCCTTTGCTCGGCGTAAACCCGAATGAATGGGACCGGTGGGTGAACAGGAGAGAAGCCCTTGTGCTTCCTTCACGTTGTTCTGAAGCTAAGCATTGAAATGGTATTGCGGCTAAGCGATTAGATGCTGTTGGTTTCGGTGCATGAAATTCCTCCTCCAGATGAATCTGGGAACTGAATTCGCTATTTTCCGTGTAAGCAAGCCCCCTTTCGTTCCAAACTGAGAGCTCTAAGCGGATTTTTTTTTAACAATCTTGCGTTGCAAGGATCAATAAATATGATGAAAGTAGCTGTCATGTTCTGGAATGTTTCAGCTCCTTTACCGAACCATGTACCCATAGGAATTTCGTTTTCAGGTCGAATCTCACATACCTGCTAGCTTCAGTAAAAACTGATTCCTCTATGTTTAATACCCACTTTCGGTGACACTGTTTATCGAGTGATTACGTCCATTCCTCAATTCTTTCTTCTTTTAGGGCGATAGCACCATTCGATATTTCGAAATCACAGACGAAGAGCCCTACGTTCACTTCATCAATATGCTGACTAGTTCAGATCCACAGCGGGGTATGGGCTGGATGCCTAAACGTGGTTTGGACGTGAACCAGTGTGAAATTGCTCGATTCTACAAGCTGCATACCAAGGGTCTTTGCGAAGTTATTCCATTTACTGTGCCTCGAAAATCCGAACTCTTCCAGGATGACCTCTATCCAGACACAATTGGTGATACACCTCCGCTCACGGTCGATGAATGGATGGCTGGAAAGGATGCAGATCCTATTTTAGTGAGTCACAGTTTGCCTCTGTGGTGATTGGGTTGATTTCAATATCAATGACGATTTGCTGGATTGCGCTGTCTTCCGTTCATTTCAATCTGCCACTGAGAATCGGTACTTTTACTAGTACAAACTTGAGCTTAGCTCTCTGTCATTCTCTAGTTATTCGACGTCCCGTATTCAGGTTCGAGGTTTACCACCTTCGGGTTATCTGATGCCTAATGCGGACTACTGTGGCTCTTTCACTGCTCACTATTTCTGGTGAATCTGTACTAAGGTGTTATACGCAACCCCTTAATTTTGGCATGTGCTGAAGTGCCCTGCTTTTCCCTGGAAGTTGCACTTTTTTCTGTTAGTTGAGTTTGACAAAGGATTGCGTTCTTGGGTCCATCTGTTTCGACTTGAGGATGTTCATTTCAGAAGAAAACATTCATTCGGCTGAAGTTTTCGGGGATTCGGTCACATCACCCTTGTTTGTGTGGTGTAACCACAAAAGACTTAGGTCCTCATGCTCTTCTTGGTCGATTGTGGTGGGCTCACGGTGCATATATCCTAGTCATTCATTGTTTTGTTCTGTTGTAGTTAAGTAGTATATCCTTTTCATGATAGTTTAAGGATCCGAACACTGCACGTGAGTCCGGTTTAGCGTTGTCTACAAACACCTTTGGCTTTGAAGTCTGACCGCACGGCAATGGTCACCACTACTGTAGATCGAGAAAAAAAAATCATCAGATAGGTTTCGCTGTGGAAATCAAAGAGCTGAGAAGACCTAAGCGGCTTTAAATAAACGTCTTGAATAACTGCAAATATGTCCCCCTACATGATAGTCCAGTAAGCTTCAAGCATTCACGAATCTGTTCTTCGAGTTTTTGTCCATCAGTCGGTTAATGACACTGTTGCTAGACTACTGCACTTGATTTTTCTGTGTACTGGGTGAGATCCGACATTCGTTTATTCCTCTAGTGCTGGTATGCTAAGCCAGCGACTACTGACGTACGTGCCAATATTGCTGCGTGCTCTATTTCAGACGAGCTCGTCGTGTTTCTCTTGCATACTTGTGCTCCAAGGAATATCATGGGATGGAACAGGGTTAACTTTTACCAATCAGTGCTACGTGATGTAGCTGCGGAGAGTCAAGCAAGATACCATAGATATCCTGACGGCCTCATTCAAAGCGATAGGCGTTAATCCTTTAAGACTATCTTTTCTCAGTGCGAAATCTCTGTGAATGGGTGTCCAAGATGGCGTGTTTACTTTTCAAGTGGAATTACCAGTTAGGAGTGTTGCTGTATGTCGTACGTGTAGTTCATTTAGTCTTCAGTGAGACAGTCACCCTTTTAGCTAGGACGCTCCCGAACCCATGTGGCCAGCATCTGGTCTCATTGGCATCTTGTAATTCCGTAGGTTGAACTCACCTTATCAGCCCACTTCAGATAGTCGCGCTACAGCGTCTTTTTCATGGTCGACTTTATTGATACACCAGCAGTAAGCGCTACCGCCCAATTTCCACCCACCTATTAGCAAAATATAGGGGCGAAATGTAGGGTGACGAATCGGTGGTGCTTCAAACGGGGATTAAATGACCACATATATGCCTCTTATCGGACGAAGACGTTATCCACAATGTCAATCTAGCATCCTTTTTGAAATATATTCAGCATGGTTCCAAGACACAAAAACAAACTAGGTAGTCCGGACGAGAAGTATGATAGCATGCCTTTCCACTGGGATCAGTTGGATGCCCTACCTGTGAAGCTTCCGGTTACGCGTAAGGAGCATTGTATCGTCCCCAGTAAGGAGGGAGCAGAGATGTCACAACACACCAAGTTTGACGGTAGCCGTTTTATTTTGCGGTATCTTCATGGTATGCCCTGTTTGGACTTTTCACCTGCAACTATGTACAATGAAAAGCAGTATATTCTTTGGTAGACGGCAATTAGGCATGTGTGGTACTTGTCCTGACCACTGTAAACAGGTGAGCTTCTTTAACTACTCTGTTGATTGTAATTCGTTACGAAATACCCGTTTGCGCACCATCTTGTTGCGGCTACGGCCAACCAACTCATGCTGTGCTACGAATGCACCCGTGATCAGATTGGGAAGTATTTAAGGTCCTTCATATCAGGGAGTCAGGTTTTTCACAGCTTGGTTGCATATGTTTTATCACCAGTCGAATTGACATCAGTGTGTTGAGGTTGAAATGCGTGGTTGTTGCGCACGTGTGGATTTTCATGGGGTCTACTAACCCAGGTCGGTCATGATCAGTCGCTGATCGTTTGGATGACCTTTCCTGTTAGCTTGTTGGTTGCCCTGTTCAGGCAGTCTTGAACCTGACCTCTCCGCCCTCCCCACCTTGACTTTTGTCTGTTTGCTTCCACAATGGTTCCTGTATCTTGGTATGCTGGTCTGATGGCGGAGGCTAACTCATTGCTACCATTGCAACATGAGCTGCCAACATTCCTCTCTTTATCAACCCCATGTTTGTGTCTCACACATGTACAAGCGAGGCGCTTAATTCCTGGGCCTTATTTGGATCTCCCAGGATTTTAGATTTTATAGCAGAGATTCCGTTCTGAGAGTGAGGCTACTCAGTGCTGAACCTCGAGAAACATTGTACAGCTGTTTATCACTGTTGAATGCCATCGGCAATGCGCATCTCACTATGTTCCAACCGCTAACTAAACGGTTGTTAGCAGTGTGATCAGTTGCATTTACAAAAGTCATCGCACCCCAAACTTCCAGTTACTGAGTCCGCGTCAGCTTTTCAGCTTATGGTAGCTTAAATTACACGATGTATTGTCTGTCAAAGCTTGTCAATGCTGTGCTAAACTGCTGTGGTTTTTTCGATTGACCTGTTCGAAGCGAGTTGCTTAAATCACATATCGACTACCAGCCACCCGATCACATCAGTCTCTTCAGGACTCTGCTGCAGATCTTTTTTGCGCTGAAGACCTTATTCGTTGACTCTCAGTCCACTTTCACTTTCAAGAGCCTCAGGTTCACTGTCTGCCATAAAAAATTCACGTGAGTCGTCCGTCTATCACTGTAATGTACAGGAAGATTACCTAATCGTTTGCATCATCACCGGAGGCCTGCCGCTTGTCACGTTAGACAGTACGTACCTTTAAATCTCGGTCCTTGATTAACCTCAAACCAGACCAGACGTACACCTCGGTCGATACAAACAAGGTTATTACGTCGTTTCCTGTCGTGCTACCCAACTGTGCTTTTCTCATGATGCTCAAATCGCTGCAAGGCAACAAACCAGCGATATCTGACACAGAGTTGTCGGATATGAAAGTCATTGATCTTCGAATATCAGCACAAATTTAGTCGGGGTGCGTAGAACCGCTGCCAAGACGAATCGCTATTCATGGAACCGCTCAACCCAATGACACTGGGCAGCCGCCCGTGAGGAATTCTCTAAGCGAGTCCAATGCGAATGTGTTCATCTCTTTATCACTGGTAATTGGTTTATGTGCATCTTTTGTGACGTCTTCTGCCCTAATACAAAAGTTCCAATTACGCATTTACGTATGCCGTACCCCACATCACCACTTGGACGCTGTGTTGTTGACAACTGTGGATACTGGATTGAATCGTCCTGTTCGTTACCATCGTTTTCTACTTGGAAAGGTTTTAATATTACCTTTCGGATATCCAACACCCCTAATGACTGTTCCATCTGTAGACACGCAATAATCGATAGTCCATTTCCTGCTACTCACTTAAATACGCGCACAATTCTGCCCAACCATCCTGTTTCACACGCAGCGAAATGTACCGCTGTGGCGTTACTTCTATAATCTAAACTTTTGTGAGCACATAAGCATAGATACATCGGCTCACATTCCGCGCAGTTTGTTGAAATCACTCAAACGTGAGTGCCTGTACGTTCATCTGGTGGTGTTAGTTGATTGTGCAGCTGGCTTCATTCATCTCATTTACTCGGCCTTGTGTTTATAGCTAGGTCGATTCTTCAGAAGTACAGACTACCAGCTGGCACATCTGCTTTTGTTATGTCTTTTGGCTGGTCTAAATAGCCCGATGCATCTGGCTGCTTGACAATGTATCATGCGACGTTCGGCTATCAGTTATACCTAGTTTCATCTTTTCCGACTTTCTCGGAGGGGACGACTGCTGTTCCTTCAGATTGTTTCTCGAATGGCCGTTCATTACCTTTGTGTTTCGATGTACCCTGAAATTTCTGTTTGTTTTCAAAAGTTACTGCTCCACTGCGGCACATGTAAGAACAACTTGACGCATTAACAAACTTAACTTGCCCTTCCTACATGCATTCACGCTTAACTTCATTTCTATCTTTACGGGACTATCTTTGTCCGCGGACCAAAGCCTTGGTAGGTTGAACACGGCTGTCCGAATTTCGATTTGAGTAACGTCAGTTCATCGACTGGGGTCGACTGCCACTATCAAGCTACATGACTCCGTAAATTCGCAGTGCTAAGCCGACAATATACCAGTCGAAAGTGTTATCAGTATAGTATGAACCGGACAATCTCAGGGATATCATCGATTCCGCGCTCTCAAAAACCTTGAAAGTGTCCCTAGTCTCTGGTCCGCTAGGCGTTTTCTTTTGGTGTAACCCAGAAAGAAAGGAGACGGAGATATAGTCGGGTCACTCATTTGTAAAACGCGAATCTTCACCCGTTCAGTTTTACATACTGCCGATCTCGTAGCTAATCAATCTTAGAATCTTAGATCGAGGTGATCAACCGCAGGACATCCATCTAAATCACTAACATTGTCAAATAAACGGATGACATTCGTTCAACTTCCGTCGGTGTGACGTTTGTGTCGTATTTTATCAAGAATGAGAGCGTATTCTATATATATAT
>NW_008752200.1:1437-95230 GCF_000715545.1 Opisthorchis viverrini | reverse complement strand
TTATGCGTCATTATACTCCAGATTGCGGTGTATATGACAGTTTTCCTCTACAAAAACAGACAGCCCTTCACCACAATATCCAGTCCGATCCTAATAACTGTGTGTACATGCACTACTTTTAGATATTTTTTCATTCATACTCGTGGCGTATGCGCATATCTTTTCTTCAGTTATGCCCCCATCCACTTCTTCAACGCATAGATAGATGGCTATGTATCCGTCTGGTATTTCCCGCTGTTTTCTGACAGCAGCCTGCCGCTAAAGTTAATATTTTTCTGCACTATCCTACTTCCCGCATCACGTGAATAACATCGCGCCGCGCAGCATCCTACACATGCACCCACTCCTTTTCGGTCGGCATGATCAGATAGGTGGATTGGCATTCTGCAATGGCGGTTGGACGACTTGTGGCAAATGCCCATATATAGCCAGTGCTGCTGCTAAGCCCTATGGACAGTGTGTCTTTGTGCGGTTGTGTGAGTGCGGATGTCTCTGCCGCACTACTGACATTTCGATTAGTGCCACTGGTTGTTCAATGTACATGTCTGTTCAACCGTGTCTTTACATGGAGACGACATTCAGGTCAACATCAGCTCGCAGACTCGATAATTAGTTCGCACCCCGTCTCACCAACAGCTTAGTCTTCTTGAGGTCTTCGGATTGCAAGGGACATTTCTGAACCAGTAAATTAGCCCGTTATCCAAGTCTAACAATCTGTATAATACATTTCTGATGCCATGAATGTGATGAAAATCGCGCGTGATTTTGCGCCATTTGTCACAGTGCTAACAAGGCTAACGCAGGTACTAAGCTAAAAAACGACCGCCAAACATGAACCACACTTGTTTTGAGGCTTTGGAGTGAAACAAGGGGGCTTGAGATCCAGAAGCAATATTTTGCCGTGTAAAACAAGTAATGAAGCACTGGATAACCTTCGATCTTCTACTAACTGTGGCTTGTGTTTAGCCTTGATTGCCAAATCGCAAAACTTATCTGCATAATCAAGGTCCCCAAGTATGTCTCCAGATGTAATTTTGGGGCCTGAATTCACAATCCTCTGGGAGAAGCACTCTCTGATGACGTCAATGATCTGATTGTACAAAAATGATGAAACTCATTAGTTGGGACATTTTGGATGGTTCGTTATAAGTCTGATGCAATAATTAGAAAGAAAAAGTGAAAAAACTTCCTTGTTAGCCGAGAATATGTAGAACTGATCTATCTTGGAATGAAAAACTCCTTCTAAGACTAGGACAACTGCTATTCTTTTGTCTCGCTCAAAAACCTGACGTGGTGCGAAGATGTGGGCAGCACATCTCCTGCCTAAACAAAGTCCCGCTTGATCCTCTGCCCTTTGTTTCTCACATTTCCAGATTATATGTAACCGTTTCATTGAAATCAATGGCTTCGGATACCTGTTCCAGTGATGGCATGACAACAGATTAGCACTGTTTTCCTGTAAAGAGTTGTTGCTCCTAAATTGGTTTAAGGATTTTAGACGTAAATCCGCAACCGTCTTCGAACAACGCTTGTTGGAAATCACCTGTCTCTGCGACTCAAGGCTATTTCCGAGCAGAAAATCTTAACTGAGGGTCTAAAACCATGGCTGGAGTTCACACTTACAGAGTCAGCTGACCAACAGCAGTCAAAACGCTGTTATGTATTATCCTTTCAATATCTATCATCGCCTCACTAACGAACGATTCGTTTGGGTCCTGTTTTGTGCGTGAGTGAAACATTATTCTAACGTCTAATGATGTCTTAGCCTCTCCCTTGTTCCAGGACTCGCTGATTCCATCACTCTTTATCTGCATGTGCTCGAGCTAAATTATGCTCAATGTTCGAAGGGCTACAACGCTTCGCACCAACGAGCAATAATGACTGTTCTGTCATCCGATGCTCACTGGAGGAGGAGCTTCCAGAAACCAAGCTGCATTTTACGGATGTGGCTTGGTAGTGCTTGTCTGTTCCCAGTTACATTGTCCGGGGAAGTCGGTTTTAGTGATATATTTAAGCCGTTTTGCTAAACTGGTCAGCCTTTGGATCAGAGAGGTTTTCGAATACTAGACGGTGAGCTTGTCTCACCAAATTCTCTGCAAGTTCACTCCCTGATGACAGTGAATCGAATTTTATCATTCCGGAAATATCGACAGTCAAGATTAGAACCTCGACACCAATAGCTCGTAGCTGGGATCGTTCTGATTCTTACCTAGTATAGAGGAGATGTCCTGCAAGCCTTGTTTGCCAGGTAGACCCCGAAACCGGCTCTGTTCGCATTCGCTTCGTTTCTATATATTGTGGAGCTTTTAGGATTTCCGGATAGTTTTCCCGTTACGGTCTGATTTTCATGAACCATTTTTAGCCTGCTGCAGGTATTCCATAACTGTCCTTTCTTAAACGTACCACTTAGTGTACTCTGTAGCCTGCGACAGTTTCCGGTGACAGTACGAGAAGTACAAAAGGTTCAATCTTTTCTTAAATGCCTTTCCACAGGCTTCCCAATGATTAATTTTGTCATTCATTTAAATTCTCATGTTCTTCATGGTTTACGGCAAACCTGCTGCCATATTCTTCTTATAGATTTCGCTGAAGGATGGCTACGTACCAAAAACCCGCTCAAAGCCTAAATCTAGACTCATCAAGTCGCATATTGCCGGTGAATCTGATCAACCAACTCAGCCTAAACACACACCGTCGACAAGACAGTCAGCGAGTGCGGCGAAAACCACCGCTGGTCAGCACTCTACACTGTCAAAGCCAGAACCTCGTCAGCGGTTATCCACCGGTAGTGTAGCAACTTCGCGACACACGAGTCATGGGGAACAAACGGTATGTTTGATAGAAATCCCTTCTTATCCTCTTTTTTTCTTGGCTCATTCCCATAGTACTGATGTATCACAATTGTGTTGGGAATTTTTTCAACGGCCTTTGCTTATCTGACGCTTATCTCGTGCATCATTTTTTTCAGATTGCTTCTCTCACATAAGGGATAACCTCAATCTCTACCTTAGTCTAGATAATTCATTTGGGGGGTTAGACTATCTATAGTGTGCAGAACACTACTGGGGCCACTCGTCGTTTCTAATTGCTGCTATTGAGCCTAGGTCATAGGAATTGTAAACTCAAATCAACTGACGCAGCTGTTCAACAAACAAATCTGTGGAAATGTAAAACCGCATGTTTTGAGCACGGGGGATACTTTAAAAACTGCTTGCTTCACCCAGTCATTTATTGTCTCACAACTCTACGGGGTATAACCAGTATTTACCTAATAAACCACTCGTGTCAAGGTCATCAGTTTGAGTCAGATAGTTATCAGAGTTGTGAATAATATTTAGCTCTATGGGGACCGGCATTAACAGATTTCGCGTCGAACAAGATTTGTCATTGTCTCACTCCGGAAGAAAACTGAACCATCGTTCCAATCAGGAACCAGTAGATCGCTGACACAGTTGAGAAGCGAGATGAAATTACACCTGTTTTGGTGACCTTCTCATACAGTTAGATTGCTGATGGTAAAGTGTGCTGAATATGACGTAGAGATGAGGCGAATACCTACGCGATATGTGTGCTGACTTATTTTTGGCTTGTCAAACGTCAACAAGCCACAGGACGCTTTAAATCACTGCCGTTCTTCCTTCACTCTGTGAAATCTGCTTCTGCAGTGTGAGCCGGAGACAACCGAGGTGAGTATTTCATCACGTTTGCTATGCCTTCTAGGTGCCCGTTCTCACCACTGCTGTCAATGAAGCAAGAATGTGGTGATTCACATAATAACTTGATTGGTGTTCTAAATTACACTACGTATTGGCTTGATTCTCCTACCCCAAACAAGTCACCAACCCGTATTTTGGAATATTATGCATTGTCGGTCGTTCTGCTCTAAGCCCTTTTTCAGTGACGTTATAACCTTTTTTCTCGCCCCAACTGTGTTTATCACTGTGTGATGTCTTGTGCTGCATGTTCCAAGGTTACTGGATTGCTTATACAGCTTAATATGATTAGCAACGGTGTTAAATTCAGGAATGCGCCTTTCCAACCTGAAAAATCCCCGCCTCCTGATTCCGCACTTTGAGAGAGGAGATGCATGTACTGGTACATCACTCCGCGCAAAGCCTGTCTAGTTGGATCTATTTGCATGAACCCAGTGGTATTATCACCTGCGTTATAAAGTTAGCAACGAAGGAACCGAGGAGTTCTTATTAATGCAGTTAACACTTTGACTTAGAATTGTACCTGGTTTATCCAACATTGTCAGTCATGCTACCCATGCTAACATTCCAGAAGTCTTATGTTTCGTGTATTAAAGTCAGAATGGACAGCTTTCAGCGGTGTTCGAACCCGGCTATCCGGTAACACAGATCCGTGACTGTGCTTGGTCGAACGGCAATACAAAATGATATTCTTTCCAGGTCGTTCAGCTGATATTTTTGGAGCGCTTGGACACGAGCTGCTTGTATGAGGTTAGCATAAGGTCACTTCCCTGTTCTTATTGCCCAATAGTAACCAGTAGACTTATGGCAAAGTCAAAACTGTTATCGTTGTTTGGTCCGAACCGAACGGTGGTGGAGTAATGGTTTCCATCGTTTGTTTTCATGATACGCGTCTTGCTCGTCAGAAACATCCATCAGACTTGTTGGGTCGATAGGGCTTGTATCTCCCGTTGCTTCAGAAGCCTGCATTTCAGCCATTGCCTACAGGATCCATCGCTTTCTTGTGTCCTTTCACACGCATCTTACGACATACTTGTCCAGCATCCGGTACAAATTTGCTCGTCAAAAGTGTCAGGCCTACCTGCCGACTGAACACGTCAGATGGTGGACGACTGGTTCTCAGCCTTTTTTTCATTCTGTCGACGTCACGCTTTAGTTGTCACAAGATCAGCTGGTCACACTTTGCATAGACTGTTTTTCCCGGTAACGGTGGTGTAGCTCGTTCATTCGCACATTTGCACTCAAGGTTATTCCATTCAAGTCCCACTTGTCACTAAGACATAAAGTGGTCGGAGTCGACCCAGTAGTGTGTTTGGATTTTTTGTCTGTTGTACAAAGGATCTCCCTGCTAGCCCAGCTATACTTAATCGGTCACGCAAATACCTATCAACCGCATCATCGGTTTTCTTTTTGTCAAGCTTGTACTCCATCATTGTGTAGTCTTTGCTTGTTATTTCACACTTCGCAAGTGTGCCTGCTCTGATTCTCTGACGCGTCTTACATTATTCCTTGCATATTTTTTCTTACCACAAGTGCATGCTTTGGTGTTTTTCTTTGCGTTAACCAACGTGTCCTCATTTGCTGCTGTGGATACCACGCATCACAGTCTTATTTACCCTCATGGACCTTGATCCACCTGGGTCACGGAAAACTTTACTTCATCGCTAAAATTCTTCAAATACTATTGCTGTATCTTGACTCGGTTGCTGATATGTGCATACAACCCCACCTAACCTTGTTCCATGTTCCTGTGTACGTAAGTTTTCTACAGAGCTCTTTGGCGGGTGCGTTTTGTATGAATTTCCGGCTCTAACATGTATATCCGTTCGTCTGTCCAACCTTGCTGGTTAGCGAAAATAGTTGTATGTGTTCTGCGTTAGGCAATCCACGAGTAGGAGAATGCAGTATCAAACATTCAGGTTGGGGTCGGATGTGAGTAAACCTATAACTGTCCACCAGGACGAAGGAACCACTTGCCATTATTTTCCAGCTCCAAAATGCTTATACAGTCGTTAAGCCCCCGTGTTCACCATAGTGTGGGTTGAAAAATCCAACACAGTATTCATTGACTATGAGAAATGTCGGCATGAACACACAGATCGAATGGCCGGTTCAAACTGAAGTTAGAAAAAACGAACTCATGCCGACTTTTTCAATTATCATTGGCCTGGATTTCCAGGTTCAGTTGGTATGCCGTCCCACTACACCAGCGGTTACCTTTTGTCAGGACTTGACTTGGCGTTGTGACTTGTTTACCCTAAAATACGCGCGTGGCATCATTCTTCCAATTATGGTTAACCACGCTGTAATACAAAATGAAACAGCGAACTTTATCTAGATATTCATCGGCTCCCTAATCAGTATCCAATAATACAAAATCGTGCTACCTAGCATTGTTGTATTGGTCATCCAATTAGGCCGTATCACGAAGCGCGTCCGATCGTAATGGCCTTGGTAAAAGAGCCGGCGATCGATACACAGGCCCATAATGTTGTGTTAATATTTGTGAGCCATGGATGGGCAGCAATATTGAATCATTCGAATATCCACACTCATCGAAACGAAATATTCTACCACTTATTGAAAAACGCTGGTTGGTACATCTTGATGCAACTTCCGAACTGTATGAAACGTACGACACAGCCATTTTTAGTCATCCGTTTTACAGACAAACGGCTTGGTATTCTCCTGGAAATTTTTCTTCGAAGGGGATTGTTGTTTCAGATTTTTTTAGATGCACGCCGCGCTACACTTGATTACTTCTAGACAGTATCTAATCGATTTCTTATGAACTGCGACGGCTACCGGATTTTTTGCGCAGCCAGGCAACTGTGGTGGTATTTTAATCCCCTTTGGTGTATGGTTCTAAATCAGTTCAGAAATGCCGGATGAGTCACTCGAATGGGTTGGTGGTTCCGGGAAACCCCTGTAGGAAACCGTCTGGAGTAGTCACTGGCATCTCAAATGTTACACTGAAACGGTGCAGGATACAACAGCCCTTGCACATGTGCCTATCCTTCTCGAAATGGCGCAACTTCCCAAATATTAGCTCGTTTCATCGTCATCTCTTCAGTTTCAGTTAGGTGTTCGTTTCGCCCTTATTGAACTGTTCCACGCGAACCCAATGGATAGATCCCCTGTCCCTTTTTCAACATTTATCTTTCGTTTGTGGGTCACATTGCTTGGACCTGCTGAGCGCACACATTGGGTTGTTCAAAAGCTGGCTGGCTAGGAACGTCGCTAATTCAAACGTCACTCACTTGATTGATATAAACCACCATTGAATCACTGAGGGTGTTTTATCATTGTCACCGAATCGTCCCGTCGCGGTCCACTAAATTATTTATCGGGTTGTTTGTTATCCCCTCTCATTGTCATTAAGTAAGCAAATGACCACGACCACAATAAACTGGTTAAACGATTTCCGTATTTTAGAAAAATACTGATTCATCTCGCACTACTTTCAACCTCGCCCTTAATTGTGGTTACATACAGTTGCACTATATATAGTGTATATGGTTGGAGTTTAAATGTATGTACGTACACGCAGCTATATTCTTTCTGTCAAGATGTCTTTAGACAGCGTGTTCTCATGCATTATGTTTACCCTTTATAATGTTCCCCATCATCCATCCTTGTCTTGTCTTGGGGTGAAGCATATAACTCGAAGGATACTTTTTAAACCCCGTTTCAAGACCTAAGTTGTTTCCGTGTGTAATGGTTGTAGTTTATAAATTGTGTGGAGGGCATAAAAGACTTACTACGCGAACCAGACCGTAATCGGGGCTGCGACCGAGAGTATCCAACTCTAAAAGCTCCTTCTGACCCTTGGTTGCAATAACATCCTCAACGAGAGTTTCTCTTCTTGGGAGGGAGTGAATCGCACATTATATAGGATGCTTTTTTAAATCAGATTAATGGTATTTTAGTTATTTTTGGGTGCTTGTAACTGCACTGTGAACTTCATTTTCGGAAAAGTATGGTAGCAATCGGTAGATTTATTTCTGGGCAACTTTTCGCTTTTAACACAGAAGCTTCGTCGGGTTACAGGTTACAGGGTAATTTGGTGCAATTGAAAGATTTCCTTCCAGTTGAAAGGACAAGGGACTGTGTATAAAATTAAGTGCAACGACTGCACTTGAGTTTACGTAGGACAAACCGCATACCAAAATTGTTGGGCAAAAAGGATGATAAACAAACTACCAAGGAATGTGGAGGTATACCAAACGCTGATCTCGATTCAGCGTTTTGTGCTTAATTTTAGCTCATTGCCTTCAGTCTCTTCTTAACCTGTGACGCGTTCCAGCAAGTGATGCTGTGCGTGTTTTCTAGGCTTATCCACGGCCGGTTCACTCCATAAGACCTCTCATACAGTGCCCAACATGACAGTCATGTAGGGAACCTGAGTCAAAGTTAAATTCAAGTTTATGCCCTTGAGGAAAAAGTATTTTCTCGAGTGAGAATTAAGGATAAGAAAAGCTCTTTACCGCAAAAACTGTTCCTTCGACGTGGATGCTTCTCCCGGAGGGGAGGGTGTCGTCTACACGATTCCAACAATTTCACGAGTATTCATCCATGTATATGGTATTCAGCGTCTGGATGGTAATTTTTGATGCTAAAGAACTTACACCCTTCTCACCACCGCTTTCGTTGCGTACAATCGAAGTTACCTAGCTGTCGAAGCCCACTTTCCATTCGAGTCAAAATTCTCCAACGGGGATCGGCTCTGTCCATCCATCATCCACAAGTCCCGACGTCTACAGGTGTCCAACGCAACTTTTTCGCCTCGAATCATTTACATTTTGTGCAACTCTTCCAATCAATCATTACTAGCTTAAAATGGGACTAGGCCAACGCCAACCACTGGGCCCGTTTTATTGCCGTATTTTCTCATAAACTGAGATCTTTCCTTGACAAACTTCAACAGTTTGCCTTTGGACATCCAGTTCCTTGTACAGGCCTTCCCTGGTGGTTCACATCTTTCTGCGTGACGTTACTGTTGTTGCACGTTATCATTGTTTTGAAAGATGCGCTACATCTAGCAACGTCAACAGTCATTCGGTACTCAGTCTTGTGTTGATCATCGTGCGCCTGGAAACAGAAAACACTCCCGTGTATTATTCATCAGTAAAATCTCCTCGTTGTTAAAGCACAGAGGAATTAAAAGAGCTGCGCGTTCGATCGTACACTTTCAATAGTTCACTCATCCTGGAACAGTGGAACTAACTACATTTCGTTTTTTTCAGTCTAGTAAGTTATATTAGTGGGGTAGAGTACACAAAACCCGTATGAGAATTCTTTTTACACGTATAGTCAATGTGCACATCTCCATGGGACCAAGCTGCTTTCTACCTGGGTACCGCGAGTAGTAGCCTTCTTGGGTGTAGATTGTTCGCAAGAAATTTGTTCACAGTTACCAACATTGTAAGCGCCCGGTTATGTGTGGACAGCTTCGGCCACTTTTTCACGTTAGACTTCGATTCCCGAGGACCGTGCTCGACCACACTGGACTCCACCCGACTGTGGCGAGATCAGCCAATGATAAAAGAAAGCAATTACATCTCATTCCCAATAGGGATCCTTAGTAGTGCAAATTCTTTGTAGTTTTGGTCATGTGACTGGTTTAGATTTGGCGAGAATATTCTTTATCTGTAATTTGCTAATGATTTCCCACATGGTCGAATACTTGA
Source organism: Opisthorchis viverrini (assembly GCF_000715545.1). Classification (NCBI taxonomy): domain Eukaryota; kingdom Metazoa; phylum Platyhelminthes; class Trematoda; order Opisthorchiida; family Opisthorchiidae; genus Opisthorchis; species Opisthorchis viverrini. The sequence goes on along the minus strand of NW_008752200.1, from coordinate 85,827 downwards.
TCGTAATACACTCATTTGCAAACTATGCTGCTTTCGCGAGAGACTCATCTGGAACCCAGCTGAATCTCTCGGTTTCTAGGCCCCTTAGTTATTCTATGTAGGTTAACTTTAATAACAGGATAAATTCAAGTTCTGAACTCGACATCATTATTTCCCCCATGCATTCCATGTGTTAACTGATTTCCTGTAGAAGTTACCAACGAGTAGACAGGGCTGTATTCTGGGAATCTAAGGTGCTTTCGTATAGCGTGCATGAAAGCTTTAAAATGTGAAATCGCAATGATCGTGATTATGACTGCAAGTGACATTGAGGTTAAGCCTTGATTCAAATAAATCTGTTACCTGTTTTTTTTTACCTGTTTTGGTCAAAAGTTATTCCGAAATAAGCTTTCCGCTTACTCTAGTGACCAGTATGCACTTAACGGACGTTTGATAATCATCAATTCTTATATCCGTCTGACAAGCATGGCGTGTTCATGCTATTCCACACTCAGAGCAGATGCCCAAAATCAATCTCTCACTCATCACGGCTATTTTCCCACCAATGTTTTCGTCGACATTTGTTGCCTGTGACACCTAGGAAACCTTACACTGTGCGACTTCAGTTGCCTCCAGTGTGGTCTTGGAGACTGCGCATCCATTTGCATCCTTTCCAACTCCCCATGACGGTGACCAGTCACCAAAAGTCTGGGTGTATTCCAAGATTGATTAGAATACTCATTCCTTCGGGTGGAATCCCACAAGTCAGTACTGATACCAGTGCTATCCGACCAGTCAGAGCACGAACGTAATTAGTTCAAATCCATCATATTAGCAAATCCCATGGAGTGGCGTTGTTTTCTCCAAACTGTTAGGCATTAATTACCAAGCTGTCTGAATTCCGACGGTGTGCACGTGTTCGAGTTATACGTGGTTCGCTTTTTGGGTGCGTTCTTCCACAACTCTGTGCTGACCTGATTATTGGTCGTTTCGTTCGGGTAGTTTATGATTGTTTTCCTTCACGTTGAAATTTGTTGAGTGAAGCTGATGTATCAGCTGATCTGTGCAACACATGACTTAGATAAGGGAGTTGAAATGCTTAGACCAACGTGGCATTTGGAATCCGTCCGGATTTCTGCCGAATTTATTTCGGTGCACATGTTCCGTGTTGTAAAGGTCAGCGAAGGACATTCGTTGCTTCCCATACGGTGATGATGATGGTCAGCGTCCCACTGTTTATGCTTTTAAGAGTTGATTATTCACGAAGCTAAATGGATTAACCGTTGTACTTTTGTGATTCCACTGCTGAGAAAAGGGTAGCCCAGTTGTTCCAGTGTCCAATTTTCACCACGGATGCAATTTTGCCCCGTGGGATCCTGTTTGCTTTTTTTCTTTGCAACTAAGACATGACATCTGTGACAAGTCTGAAAACCTGATGTAAACAGACAAGCTTTTTAGATCCCGCCATCGTTCTGTTCCGTAACCGTACAGGCTTAGTGATCAGACTTGCATGGACCATTCATACAAACCATTCTTTTGAAGCTTGAAGGATGCTCATTGTTGGATGGTTTTCTAAGTTGCTTATACACTACTCAGGAGTAGTGTAAGAGAAACGGCGAAACAACGATGGTGATTCACGCCGAACGGGATCTCCTTGCTCGATTCTTGGGTTCTGCTACCAATGCTTTGACCTACAATTTTATGGGTTTTTCTGTCAAGCGAAATTACGTTGGTTTCCCATTTGGACTGATACTACACCGCTGGAGAGGTGAAACGCGTACACTTTCCTGAGAGGGTTGTGGTGGTTCCCAGGTGGCCTCCGCTCGATATCAGAATCTATGGCATATAGTTACTCACTAAAGTCACTGTGGTTTTCATCGGCTCACGTGTTATTCTTTGTCGGTCTAACCGATTTCCTTCCATTTAGGACGAGGACAGATTATCTGACGTGAGTGTTAATGCATAGCGGTGTAAGGTGTCCTGTTCATCTTTTCCATTCACTCTAACTTTCGGAATGGAAGATCTGACCTTATGAGAAAAACGTTTATTTTGCTTTCACGGTGCTAACTTTTTGCTCTAACGTTGCAACTTCGCTTACAACACAAAAGTTCGTTGGGTGCAGTGTTTTTATTTGTCACGCCTAACAGCTGGCCACCTTTTGGTCACATTCTTCACTTGGTGTATCTTCTCACACTAGTCCTAGATCATCCTCACATAAAACGTTGATGTAAGTAAAACAGTCCTGACAGGGAAATTTCCAGAAATTTGACAGGGGTTTCATTTAAGCTGGTATGAAGGGAATTCAAGAGATTTCCTTCGTTACCGCGAGGATGGAGATTATCAAAGTGCTCAGCTTCTGAGCATATGCATAGGTCACTAATTAGTTTTGCGAGTTGAATTATTTACATCAGTCATGTCACCTAGGCCGTCGGCTTTCACCATCCCGTCTTCCGGATGGACTTGTATAAATCGCGTGTGAATTAATCGTCAATGTGCTTGTTTGGACACGCTGTGGGATGTGGCTGCTAATGGATCTCAATGGTGTTCTTGTTGTCGATTGCCACCCATATTGTCTTGAGGTTCTACCAGGTTGTAGTCGGTTAGCAGGAAGTCGTTCTACGGACTACTTCTATTCTGTTCTTCACAGCAAGGCTTTCAAATAAATTATGGATGCATGGGAGCGGAGTATCAGTGTTGAACGCTGATATAATATCATCGAAGAGTCATATAGTCTCTCCGTCTGAAAAAACATTCCTCACAAGAAGTCATTTTTAGTTAGTTCCTGAAGCATGTGTTGAAATTGAAGACCTTGGACCGGCTCTACCAGTTCGCACCACGAGTGTTTTTGGAGCGTTTTGCATCTAAAGTTTCCCTTAGAATAAATCAGACTTTCAACCACCTTAACGGCGCGCAAGTGTGTGTTTTTCTGAAAGATTATCCTTACAAGTTCAACAGGCTTTCTTTAGGCACCGTGAACCAAACCCATTTTTGTGGTGTTTGCGAGCTCATTGATCCTTATTTGTGTGCGAGGTATGGAGATATGTAGTGAGAATCGCGATAGCTAGCTTTCCGATCCTACCCATATTTACTATGAAGATTGTGGTCTTCGGCATTGATGAGTTCTCCCGTTTTCGATACTCCTATGTTTGATAGAATGTACGAAAATTGTATGCAATACCAGGTATGCTTTCGACTGCTATGCCATGGTTAGCATGGTCGATCGTACTGGCTTGCGCTCAGCTAAGACGAGGTGCTCGGTCTCATTGCGTCTGGTTGGTGATTTGAAGAGCGATGTTATATCGTACTCCAGGTACAATATCAAGGACGACATACTTAAAGGGACAGATGTGTCAGACGCAGTAGCATCGGGTATTATTTCTACCGCAGTTATTTTTCATTCAGAACTGGCCACCTTCTGGAACAGGATACTTTTGGCCGGCTCCTTCAAGTGGTCTGTCATACTGCACTAGGAATCAGGGTTGTGTACGGTTGTACAGTCAAACAATGCAGTGCGTACACCAAGATTGTCCTATGTCGCAGTTCCTGATTAAGTTTGTCATCAGAGATATGCTGATGTGGATGAAACAGACAATGCAGCCATGCTTAAAGTAAACGTACCTTATTCTAACGAAACAAAAGGTGGAGGCTAAACCATCGTGGAATGTGTTTTTACGACTAAAGTGCAATATCCTGTTACTCTGCTGTCCAAATGCCTCACACTCTTCGACCGTTGCATTTGAGCCACCCAAATGGAATAACTGCTTCATCTACGGGGCGATATCTCAGCTGATAATGATCTCGAATTCATAGTAACAGCTGAGTTTCAGATGAACTTCCCACGGAGACCAATTGGTGTGCGAATGCGCGTATTCGTAGAATAGCCACTCTCTCCCCTACGCAAGTATTCAGCATCAAGATCGTGTAACTTTTAGGTAAAAACAACCTATCCTACTGCTGTTTTATTTTTACACTGCCCCTTTTGACACTGTATTTTCGTAAAACCCTGCGGATGCATGTGGAGACACTGAGCTATAGACTCTCATTAAATGTTATTCTGTCTGGCGCTTCAGTTCGTCCCATAATACTGCCACTAGCTGCTTTTTTTAAATGACCAATCTGTCAGAAACTTTCACTTCAGACCGATGAGGAACAATCTCCCGATGTGAGTTTAAGTGCGCATGCTGTGTCATAACATCCGGAAGAATTTAGTTATCGTTGTTTGAGTGGTGTAACAAAGCTGTTTTGGTAACTCTCTTCGGTGAGCACTTGTAACCATTTGAGTTTCATCTTAATTTTTTCATGTAAGTGGCTGAAAAACCCACCCACTGTAGCCACAAAATTATGAAAGTTATTTGCACAGCATAGTTGCCGTTAAGTCGTTTGATACAGTTGTCGTGGGCATTCAACGCTCCAGTTTCGTCTATCAATTCAGAAACAAGATAATTGGAGTATAGTATTTGCCACAGACCCCTTTGAAACAGTCGAATCAGCCTCAAGAAGTTTGTTGTTCTACTCACTGCTACTCGTTTTTTACTCTGGTTGAATTTCGATTGCATCCCTCCATGCAGTCCAATCAGTTATCGGTTGGCTTTTCTACATGTGTACCGTCTTCAGTTTACAATTACACTTTTTCTTTCCTCTAACGAATGGCAAGGCGCCCAGACTTGTTTTTCCGTGCTTCTAGCTGTCTCCAACGCACTCCCCCTAGTTGATTCGTTGTGAAACAAAATTGGAGGGGGGTGAACCCTCACATAACCTGCACACGGTTTGTGGTTGATGGTGATAACGTCCAGCCTGTGTGGTGTAATTTCTACCATCACGAATTGGTTAATTCTGTGATCTGCATCCCATCAGTCATTCCTAATTCATCCATTCAGAAGCTGCTGTCAGTCACCAGGCTTCGCAAAGCCACACCTTAGGACATAGAATGTCTTCAGAATTCCACTTGCTATTTCACGGCGAAACTGTGACGTTTGACTGAAATGTCCAATCCAATCGTGGTTCCTAGGCCAAGTGCAAATTTCATATTCCGTTTAGCTAAAACGAAACCTACAATGAGACTGCCGATTGATTAACACATGTCAACTTCTCAGAAGAGTTTTTATCATTGGAAGAGGAGAGAGGCTGGTCGTCGGACAAAACCGATATGGAAAAGTTTCGAATGGCATTACATCCAAACATAGTATCGAGAAGACCGAGCATGTGACCGGTTCAAAAACTTCAATGTAGGGGCTGCCAAAAGCAATGGACTCACGTGAGGGCATTCGGAACAACTATTCAAGTCGCTAGCTTTGTCACAACGGCTACCCAATTGACAGTATCTGACGATCTGAGGCAAAAAGCGGGAAAATTTGCCGATTTAGCTGGCGAATATCGTTCCCAAGTCTATTGCTGTTCGAATTTTACTGGGAACACAACGTCAATTCCAGACTCCGAGGCGATGAATCTGTACACAACCCTATTAGCTGGTTTTATCGCTTCCTGTCTTTCGGGGACGATATAAATCTTCGCATGCACTTAGTTTCTTGTGTTTTCCACGAGAAATTTTGTTTCGAAGGGTGAACCTTTACTGGGCACAAAACGGTCATAGAAACTGAGCACTATTTTGCCGTGCCATCGAGGAAGGTTGCAGTAGCAGACCAGTGTTTCAACAGTGTGAATACTGTACTATGTGAAGAATATATTCGGGAAGTAACTCATTCAGTTGAACAACAAGACGATTCTTCAAGAAAGTTCTACTGTTGTCTGATCAGTGTACTGTGCTTCCGACTTTTTAATTCAATAGTGATAAGCAGGCGTTTCTACCTCCAAACACATCTTCCTGCCTGTAGCTACTAGATGCAATGATCATTCATGAAGAATGGGTTTTTTTGAGACAGTTTCTTCCACATGTTCCTTGTTTAGCGGGTGCTATTTTGTTTATTGTTAATAGGCAACAAGGAGTGGTCAGATAGTTGACAGTCAAATGACTCAGCGACGTTTGCTTATGTGGTGGGAAGAGGTTGGGGAGGGAGATCGGTGGACACCGAACTGCGCGGGCAAGTGACAAACAATCAGGCTGAAGCAACGAAACTACCAAAAATAGAAGACACTGTCACAACAAGCAGAATCAAAGAAGGAAGACCACAATGAAACGCAAACCGGGAACGGACCAATTGCAAACAGACCCGGAACATCCCAAAACAGCCATCCAACAAACCAATGGAATAAGAAACACACTGACCACAACGCAGCAAAACAAAATCACGATCGATCTTACTATGATGCAACAGAAGACATATACCGACTAGCCAATCACATGACAGGATATTGAATACTCTACAAAAAACTACATAAACCCAGCTAGGCACGGAGGAAGCACCCATTCAACTGCGCACTGTTGACGTCTCCTCGACTGGAGACGAAACGTTTGCAAGCCAATTGCCAAGCTCGGCGAACAGATCAACTGCCATCCGATCAGCCACCAGTAAACACACCCGAACTACCTATATTTCGACAAATTGACAGTGGACAGTAGTGTTTTCTTTGGGGACCCTGCCCTCAGCCGATGACTCAATAGTCTAATTTGCTCGGCTGCAGGGGTTTGGCCTAACCCGAGGGCGCTGGGAATAAGGTCGACCGTTGAGCGTTCAAAGCGTGCGGTTTTTAGGGCCGACCTTTTCTAGCTCGTCCTTCCTGGGGGTAGGAGGCAGCATCGCTGCTTTCATAAATATGGACATGCTGGTCGCCTGGGAGAAACACCTTCACAGTCCTGTCGCAGAGGACAGTACGAATTTACCCCCCACCGCCTAGACCGCCCAATAGCGCGGGGTCTCGCTGCTCCTCTGAGATTCCTGGCATTGTTGCACCTCGTGGAATGACGTTCCAGCCAGTATAGCCCATGGGATCATTGCAGCACTCAAGCGCGACCATCACGTCAAAGTGACAGCTTTAGGAGCGCAGTTCTAGCATCAGTCAGTTAATCGAATTATTTCCCCATATTTTCCTCATTAGATTCAGCTATTAGACGTTGTATGGATCCGAAACTCTTGGAATAATCTGTATGATGTGACAGCCTATCAATTTGTCCTCAAGCTTGGTTTTAGTAAACTGATTTGGTTGTTAGTCCTGTTACTGTACAGAACGTAGACGTTGAGAACTCATATTTAGAGCCACTCTTGACTGGCTTACTGGTTAGCTTTTGCATTGTTAGGTGTCCATGTAAATTCTCTGAAACTATCGGGACCTTCAGGTGTCGAAAATACTATACTTACAAAAGACTAATTTCCATAAGAAACGAAGCAGGAAATGTGCAACTTGTTTTGAGCATTTTTTCCATATACCAAGTACCTATGAGACACTAAATGATTGATTAGACTGCTTCCTCCCTGAGAACGAATCCTTTTCGAACGGAGCGATTTTTACCTTCCCCGATGTGTTTGCTTCTTGGGAGGATTGCTTATTTAGTCTAAATCTGCAGCGATTATATGAGATGGACCTGGACTTCGTGAGTGACTGATAAAAATTGAGCATCGTCGAAAATAATCCGTTAGGTAAAACCGAAACAATTGTCCAGACCACAAAGTATGTCAAGATACTCCTTGAAATTCCATTGCACCTAGGACTTGTTACAGACAAAGGCAGTCATTTTTCTGAGGTAAACTTTGGAAGTGCCGGTTTCAACAAAACGAGACCTGTGGACAAAATTAAATGAAGAAAGAAAGCGATATCCAGAGCATGGAAGGTCAAAGTTGTCTGATAAGGTTATACCCAGATGTCGTATAGCAGAGGGCTCTAAGATAAAGAACAATAAGAACACAAAGGACATAAAACTAGGTCGTTTTCTCGTCGATCGGAACTGGGAGAGTCAACGTCTCAGGAGTTTTTAACAGTAAGAGAGAGCACAAAATAGAGACCAGTTGTCGGTTTCGTTCAGCACCTTTTGTAGTTGCGGATGTACTCTAGGTTCACGGTGGGCGTAACCAATCATAATGTCGTCTCTGTGGTTTCATTGGGTGAGTTATCGTTCATCCGGGTGCCTGGATTCAGGACTACTCTTTTGGACAAAAATATGAGCGGTTTTCCAATAATCTTCTCTCTTTCTTCGGCTTAACTGTTACCTTAGCCACGTACTAAAAGTGAAGTGTTTTCCCAATTCGGAGAGTTGTTCAGCAGAACAGATATTGCTACTTTTAACTATTGTGCTAAGGTTGATGGGGCTTCCAAAAACAGAAGTTCTCTGAATGTCGACAACAATATCATGTGGGAGAGACGACAGCTTGGTCTAAATTCACTTGTCACATGTTCTTATGCAACTCTTTTCATCCCTTCCAAATAGCCTCAAGTACGTCTACTCAAACAATAGCTGGGATTAGACGTCAGCTTGGTGTGTAGGGATTTTGTGTTTAGTCCTGCTTAGTTATTTATTCTTTCAGAAGGATCCGTGGTCAACTAATGCTGTGAATCCAGCTAGACCGCTCCATATTGGTGGGAACAGGTTCAATAATTACCGTAACATTCTCTACGAATGACTTTCTAAGGGCTTATCCCGAATGAACCTTGTGACTCTGTACGTTACTCAGGCTGTTTGTCTACGACTGTCCCTCCAACGCAACCCACTTCCCTTTACTTTTCCAAGGTCATGACATAGATAAGGTGCTGTAATTTTTTCCACCTCAAAAAAGCATTCCCGACACGTGAGTGGCGACTGAAGATGAAAGTGTTTTTCCCCAAGGAGACCGTTTTCAACCTAGTCCTAGTTCTTTCCATTGAATTTTAGGAACTCAAAGAGATCCCTCGGACCGTTTTTAGGCGTATTTAGGTCAGAACCTCCCCAGAAGGGGTCAAAAAATTTATCACTTGTACTTCGTGTGCAATAATTCGTCTTTTGTCCCAACAACATCTAATGAACATTCAGTAGGCGACTCGACCGTTTGGGCACATATGTTGTTGGATGAGTCAGCCAACTCGCAGAACAGCCACTCCAGGAACAAATAAAATGCCGAAGTGTTGTTTGACCGGTTTTGTTCATTTTGCACGCTTTGAATCAGATGTCTCCGAAAGAGATTTTCCGCCGAAAGAAATTCTTCAAGGGACAGTCGGTAGTGTATTTGTGGTGGCACGTCTCTGGGCCAGTGCGTGGAGTATTGAACAGAACTTAACTGGTGAGATAACAGCACTGCAACTGTGGTATGAAGGCCGTGATTCTAAGTAAAACCCCGCTTCAATGTTCATCATTTTGGATGCGGGGACCTTAAGGTCGTTAAATTCCGTAGGCCGTTTGGCTGTGTAAAAAGTTACACGCAATTACAAAAGACATGGTACAGAGTTTTTCCTCAAAATACGTCTCTTCGGGTTTGACGAAACGTTTTCAAAACAATGGTCAAACTCAAGTAACTTTTTCATAACAGAGCTATCGATAATGTACTATCCTCGTCTAAAATCTGTACTATGGTTCCAGTTGTGCACACTCCAGTGATCTGATGTACACCAGTCTCCCTCGCTCCTCAGTTATGTTCTTCGCTCGGTGGCTTGTATGAGTTTGGTGATTGTCAGTAAGTGGTTTTGAGTGGCGTCTCTTTGCCGAAAAGACCCTCTAACCAAATTTGCACAAATATTAGATGTAGGGAAGAGGGAATGTTAGGAAAATACGTGATGCTCTAGGTGTTCTTCACGTTATCGTAACCTTGAAAGAATTCCCACTCAGAGTCGAGTATGAAGTAGCTCAGTACATTGAGCTAACACTGACGAACATGTTCCAAATAACGGGATAGCTGTGAACGTTTATAATGGGAAACAATTGGAACTGACAGATCTTGTAGCATGAACTGCGAGATTTTCAAAGCGATACTACATCTGGTCCTAAACTACAATCTTCGTTGTTTTCTTGGCGCTTCTTCTCTATTGGTCCTCCCTTAGAAGAAGCTGATTCTGGTTTCTCGTTGCGAAGCCGAAGGCTCCAGCGTGAAAATTTTCTACATAGTCTGAGACTTTCTCGTCCATAGGACATCTTTATTCGCGGAAATTTTCATGGTCACAGGCTTGTGTTGTGCAATCCAACAAATCCGAACCTATACCGATTTGTAGCCAGAACCGTTAGTTTGCCTTCGCGATGCTGTTGTCTGCCGAACGAAACGGCAGATAGGTCGATGCCTTAAATTCCTGGTGAAGGTTTTATGGATGCAACATAATGCTACCGTGTCAAAATTTCGTGTCTGTTTGCGTTCCCGCATGTTCGAAAAAAAGACACTTTCTCCTTGCTGTACACTTCCAACACAAAATATCCGCAGGATATGGCTCAAACCCCTCGGAAATCTTCCTGAACTGTCTTTCTGTTGTCGTCCATTCTTCGCGTATAGTTACACCTTATCGGGACCTGCTTTCGAAGTTCCCTTTTTAGAAAACACAGTCCCTCTGACCCGTTCTCATGGGACGATAAGATTACCTCAACTTCATAATAAAAACATTGCATTTACTTGCCATTGTGAAAGAGGCAAGACGAATGAGATTTTCACAGCTTGACGTTGAGTGGAGGCAACTGGCGAACAGTGAATGCCTGCACATGGCAAGAGATGAGAGTTGGTTAGATCTAGATAGACCCAAGATCTGCTTCACCGATTCCTGTGCACGCGGAATATGTTCGTGTTTCACGCTCGAGAGCAACCGATACAGCAGCACAGAACGACTGCTTAAGGTCAACGACGTCACGTTTGGTTGAGATGTTTTTCATGGCCGAAGGGGTCATGTCTTGTGTTTTTCCCTCTATCACGTTGTTGGATTGCCCCGAATAACCGACAAGGCAAGATAATAGCTAATAAAGGAACGATCCCAACGTTGTCCTCTAGGTGAGAGCACCGTGCAAGCAGTCTCGAGTGATTACCTGCCCCTACCCGTTGGTGCCTTTACGACTGATACTTAATACTCGCTGTGTTTATTCCCCACATCTTTCCCGGTCAGTATCTTTCCAATCAGTATTTACTGAAATATGTAATGGAACTCAACGTGATGTGCCTAATAAGATGAACACAACACCAGATACCCAAACCTGAAAACGTGACCTCGGAACGCATTCTGACCACTCCAGGTAGTCTTGTCCTATACCGATACTCGCCATCGATCAACTTTTTATCGTTTACATAGAGGTATATAATCCGTTCATGTTGCCTTTTCAGGTGAGAGTAGCAAAAGATGCATATTTCCTAGCTATTCTGTCCAAAAGTTTCATTTACTTGAATTTGTGGCTCATTGGAGACAAAACAGCACACCACACTTTTGCACGACTAACTGCCGTATAGTCTTGCATAACCATTTTCGCATCCTTAACCCGTTTGAAGAGGGTTGTTGATTCGGCTGACCTACTGGAAGTTTCGCTCAACTTTTTGCGTGTTATTCCCACATCGTCGTTTGTTCTGTTGGCTTTTCAGAATTCGAATGGAACAGGCCCGGCGGTCATCGATCCAGAAGTCGTTCAGCAACTAGTGGACGATATGCGAAAAATGAAGATCATTATCAAAGGACACGAACGACGCATCAAGCACATGGAAGAACAAGCTAAACTGTTGGAAGGTGATACCGCTGGGGATAATCCATAATCTGGCGAGCAGATTCCCATTTTGACATGGGTATATATGCATGCAGTCCATACGGTTTTGTGTGGACAGTTCATATCTGTCCATTGGTCTCCTCTCTGTTTTTTCTTTTTTATAGTGTATGCTTAGATTACCTTCTCCCTTCCCCTACTGTGTTACAGCGCATCACGCCAGTTTCCACTGCATACCGGTCATTCTCTTTTGCAGGTTGACTCCACGCGCAGCATGTTCCCACACGCATACACACACACACAACCGCGTTCCGGTACTGTTCTTGGTATCGTCCCTTTGTGTCTACAGTCATAAGACTCTCCGTGTCTTCCAGTTTTCAAATGGATTTGTCACTGTTTTGTGGGTGCTCAGTACCTTCCACTCACGTGCCAGTACTTACCCGTGTATGAACAACGATCTGGGAAGTGCGTTGCTTTTACGCATCTGATCTACTGTCTTTTGCTTGCTTTTTTCGCCGACACAATGACGGTAGTACGATTACTTTCGACAAAACGCCTTCACGTACTGTTTTTTGTTTACTGACCACTAAATTGTTACCACTTTCCCTTATCCCTTCGTGTGCTTCTCATCCCGTGGCTATTTTCGCATTTATATGGTCATTGCAATTGTTCCCTGGTTAACTTCCCCTGATGCAGCCGATCGATTCGAATGGACGATGCCCATTTGACGCGGCTGTCATTTCTTTCTATCAGGCCGGTAAAAATGGGTTGCAAATGCTTTGGTAACTGTGTCCAGTCGTCGCTTCTCGTCTCTGGCGTTGACAACTGAGCACGAGACACTGTTGATTTTACATCTCTCTCTTTTGTTCCTTATAAACTTCAGATTTTCCTGTACGCTCGCTGAGTCCTTGTCTGACAAGCTTGATATCGACCTCTCGTAGCACGTCATTTTCATATTCCCGTGATGTTTCTCACAGCTTCCTGCTCTTTTTGTATCCCTCATCCCTAATGCAAGAGAATGATTGGGTCGCTAGGATGAGTCGTTTCTCGTGTAGTCTGCTGGCTTTTCATGATGCCATAACAGCTGACTTGAGCACTCCTTTGCCGATTTCTTTGCATGTATTTGGTTCTTGCAACCCAACGGGTTCGCAGCTGTTCGCCGAATTTCTACATGTTGCCGAAATACAGCATATTCTAGCGGGTTTTAGTTTGATGGGAGAGGCCATAACTGAGCTTGTTCAAATAACGCATGAGAAGCCAGCTTCTGTTCTTTTTTCGGTCGATTTCTCTTATGAATGTTTTTCCGCCTATTCATGAAGGTTACTTAGCTCTTCCAAACAGTCCGTACTTTCTCATTGATTTTACACAGTGGTAACAACCGGGATGTATCAGGTATTTCGAGGATGCCTGTCAAAACGGTTCCTCATGTTGCAGTTGCACGCTGACTGAAGACTGTTTCTGGACTGTGCTTACTTCCGGAGCAATCAAAACTTCTTGGCCCCACAAGTGCTGGTCAACCTGAAACTCAAATAGTCATCGCCGTCGCCCGTGGGTTGCGTGGATCTCTTATTGATTGCCGTTTGTTCTGGGGCACCCGTGTGGTCTACCGTCACGCATTTTTCTATTGCCACAAAGCGTGCGCACTTGTCATAGCCTCTGAGTCCCATGGACCCCACTATGAACAGGTTTTGATCAAAACCTTCTGCGGCAGTCTTCTTCCAATCTAACCTCCGGTACAGACCTTCTGGAAAGTACTCTCTGCAACCTTATAGAAAGTTGGGCGCTCTGTACAGCGCAACAGTCCGTATCAAACAGTTTTTTCGAGCGAGACCTTACTAATCGACGCTCAGACACATTCTGGTCGAGGATGTAGTACAATTCGATTAACTGTTAGGCGCTACTGGGTCCACGGAGACGAGGAGCTGGAAGGATTGGGAAATTAATAATGTGCGAAAATTGTTCAAACGGTTGCTAGCATCTGGATCGAAAATTCTGTTTGTGAGCGAAACCACTAGTGAAAAGAACAACTCACTCTCTATTATATCTGCTGATTGGCCGGTGGTATCTGCCGCTGATCCGCTCCAGTGCCTAGTGTCGGAGAGAAAAGGCTCACGGAAGGGAACACAACAGCTATATTCCAACAAAGTGGGAGCGACAGCGTGAGTGCGTGCAAGTGCGAAAAGTACAACGGCCTCAAGCTTTTTATTGGAAGGACACTGTCTGAACTTGGTCCAATGCGGACGCACGCGGTCTGGCTGCATATCGCGGGGGCGTTGTCTAACCTTGATCATCGCTGACTCGCGCTGTCTGGGTTTGATACAAGACTGTGATGCGCTGCATATTGAGGGGGCGTTGTCTGTCTGGTCAACATCTAGCGGAGCTGAGGGTTTCGGTAGATTTCGGGCATTCAGTGGTTGCTTTCAGGAAGCTGACCTTCCTGATACTCTCCTTCATCAAACATCAGCCAATCGCATGGCCGGCGGCTCTTGCTCTATCGGATTCTCGGTCTCCAAACCTTAGATTTAGAACCTCTAAATGCATAAAAAATACGCCGTACGATGCTGGGGGAAATGAACCACCACCCGCTTTGATTGAGGGTGGATTTGGAATCGTGGTCAATACCTGCCTAACCGATTGTCTTCTATCTGGATCGATTCGACTATAGTTTTCATTTTCATAAAAGAGGCTCACAGTGAGTGTTGGTCTGAGCTTCAGACCCGTTGATATCGACTCTTTTAAGGTAAGAACATGACTCAAGGACAATAAGCATGGCTCTAATTAGGAAGGAGTTGTACGAAGCACCTTCGCAGTCTGTCGAATTCTAGAGCAGTGGCACGCATACAAGCACCCTGGGATCTTGCTATTCTTCAGCTTCAAGTGTGTTTTCACTTCTGTCGACGCACACTTCGATCCTAAAGTGCCTATGCGCTAATTAAGCCCGTGGATGGCATGCACTCTGTGCGTTCACATGTTTGTGACTGTGAAGCTATATGTAGAGCTGTCCAAAAGCTCCCATGTGCACAGAAGTTTCGACGAGAATTTCCACTCCATTTCCGTTCGATTTCGTCACTGATGAGATAGTGATGTAGCCCCCCAAAACTGTAATGTTCGCACCTCTGTGAGCGGAAAACTTGTTGACCTCGGACATGTTGATCTTATTTTTGTTGAGAAAAAGATCGTGCAGTGTTACTATATGCACTAGCCTGGTCATCTAGTGACTCGGCATGTACTTTGCATCTGGAAACTTCAAAGCCATGTTGCGCGACGTGTCAACCACGAACGATTCACTAGTTGTTCAAGGAAAGTCGGTTTAGATTATGGAGTGCTTTGTCTCTCTAGGAACCTGCATTGGCTTTTTTGATGTTGTGGCAGTTGAATTCAGCGCACAATTCTCGAAGACTGAAATTGTGTTTGAGATTGGCGCCACTTGTGGCGTCAGAAAGATGGACATTTGTATCAAAATGCAGTGCAGGATATGTACGTCTGCGAGGCTTGGTCGCCGCTGATGGAGGTTCTGGGACGTGCTCATGTCTATATATCAGAACTAACGAATACGAAGCGAGGTAGTCAGTAATCGGTGTTTCATAAAGCGTCAGTTATTTCAATTGACAAATGCATTACTCCCATGAGCCGTCTCTCGAACACAGTCAGGTAACAGTAAATTCAGTTTTGAAAAGCGATCCCCGTTCTTGTCGAAAAACGAGGAAATATGCTCACCTGCGTAGTCCAGGTTCATCTATGCTGTGGCTGTGACCAAACAATAAAAGTGTTTTTTTTAGCTGAAACGACGTAGACCGGTGTTTCATAAAGCGTCAGTTATTTCAATTGACAAATGCATTACTCCCATGAGCCGTCTCTCGAACACAGTCAGGTAACAGTAAATTCAGTTTTGAAAAGCGATCCCCGTTCTTGTCGAAAAACGAGGAAATATGCTCACCTGCGTAGTCCAGGTTCATCTATGCTGTGGCTGTGACCAAACAATAAAAGTGTTTTTTTTAGCTGAAATCGACGTAGACTTGTCCTCTGGATCAGGCAGGACGTTTGGTTGTGTACCCCGAGACTCAAGATAACCCCTATCTGAATTCACATGTTAGTATCGCTCAAAGTCTCTTTGTGACCAACTTTCACGGCCAGAGTGGGAGCAAACCTTGTTCTGGTACACATTTAGTAAAACGGGAACTACTTGATGCCGTTCAGTTGTTGACTTCCCTACAGTCAACGATATACGGATGAAAGGAGCACATTGGTTTCCTAATCAGGTTTGAAAAAGTGGGATACTTTTATTTCGCGGGAGCACGTATATCGTCAATAAAAATTTTAGCGTCTGTATGACGCTGTTTACGTGTTATAAAAAGCTAGCAGATGATCACGGTAATGCGTCGGCACCTATACACTGTGGGTGAATTACCAGTGGCTCCAACTTACCTGTTGCTTGTGGAAAGACAGATGAAGTATATGATTTTATTGGTGTGTGAAATCTCCCAGTACAGCCTGATACTTTTGGAATGCAAGAATAGGCAAGATTCTTCGCTGGACTGTTTACACGTGTGATTTGGCAAATTACCGTTTTTGTTCAAATTAAGTAACGTTACGTAAGTAAGCAAGGTGAGGAAATCACGGTTTAAACACTGATTTCGCTCCATGAAGATACATCCTGCGCAGGACACCTAACATTTGCCGTTGTCTGTCTTTGAGAGAAATATGTCCTAATGAAAGGCTTTGCAATACATTTGTCCAAATCACTCTGCCTGCTTATACGCATTACCAGTGGGTGGAATGAAGCGGATGCGAAGAGCTGACCACATTGTCGGCTGAAGTCAAATGGTCGGGTATTCCAGGGCTATGTGGGCTGCATCAGGTCATGCTGATTTTCTGTGGCATCCCGCATGAATTTTATCAGCATGCCACTTTTTCCAACTTAAATCACTGATGTGTACGACCATGTCTTGTCTCGTGCAGGCGAGTAGGGTTTTAGGCCCACTGGCCAATGACCGTTCAATGGCCCTGACTCAAACGGTGCATCCTTCTGAAGTTCTTGCCATATTTTCGTGGCGCACAGGCTTGCTACAGTATCTATTTAGCTCTACCTACTAGGTTAACATGTCAAATAGTAAGTGCATTATCCAGTTGTGCGAGCCAACTACATCGGTTCTAATATAAATGCACACGAGGCACTGCCGCTCGGTTGTTGAAAATAACTGCACCTGCCACAGTTTCAATCAGCCTGGAGGTTTTTACTCAATTCAGATTTTTGTTTCCAAACCTCTGAATCCTTTTTATTTTGCTTACACCTGGTTGGTTGTCAACAGTAGCCACGGAAACATTCTCCTAATGAGATTATCTCCAACATGTACTATCCATTACTTTTAGCACCATACTAGTCGGTTTATATCATTACCCCAGTAAGAGCCACATCATAGGAAATTAGCCAAGTTTCTCGGATAGTTTAACAGGGCCTTCCCATTTTACACAGTGGAAAGCATATTCTGAATGCAATTGCGAATTGTCAACACATCTTTCCAGCTTCTGGAGTTCTGACAGGAGAAACAACACTCCGGTTCGTAAAATACACTACTTTGCACCCTAATTCAATTTTCACGAGGTACTCAACCGAATGCATGCTCGATCTCGTTATTGACGTCTGTCAGTCAAATTTAGTGCACAAAGGCCACCTCATGGTACGATATTAGAGATTTCGCGGTATAGTTTCTTCTCAAGTGAACCCCTCGTTTGATTGCTGAAACACCGCCAACTCACGGCCGGCTTCGCCCTTCTTAGTGTTGATCGGGTAGGGTGTCCCACGAGTTTCCGTCGAACTCGTGTTCTCCTTGAATCAAAACTGCACGAAACCCGCAAGACGTACTCATTTGCGCGCAATCTGAGTGCAAGCAGAATATAAGTTTGACGGAAATTCGGTGGCTGCACCAACCTGATGAGCTCTAAAAGGAGCGAAGCGAGGGGAGCATCCCATGAAACTCAAAGGGCCTCAGACTCACGAGCTCCAGGCTAGTAGTTTGAAATCTCAGTCATTCGGTCACAAGCAGTTGAGTTTCAGGAGATCTGAACTATTGATGATTCCCAGTAAAGTTGAAACAGCCATACAGTCCTCGGCTTTCCAGCGTAGAGTGGCTTCACTTACAAGACAGAATCTGCATTAAGAAATCTAGCGTGTCCCCACACTGGCAACAGTATGATGGAATCACTTATGGGTCACTATATAGTGACTCCATTTTCACCGCTACAAGACGACCAGAGTTGAGGTCTCCCAACACGCTGGAGGAATCAACATTTTATTGTCAAGACAACTTTATTCAGAATTCATGAATGCTTGGACTCCACGCCATTTCAGGTGACCATAGTTTCTAAACGCATCGTAGAATGTTTTCCGGGATTACTACTTCAAGGAAAACGGAATCAGTAGTCACAATGAGAGGGTCACAGTATACGCCTAAAAACGTGTTTGTGCAAACCATATACCTAATCATTGGCATCACTTTGTTGAGTTCCTCTGATTCTATATAACTTACTGAACCTATATAACTATGATTTCCTCTCTTTTTCTTTCTGAGTGGTTCTTCTAACATTATCCATAAAGTGTACCTCTATCTGTATACGTTTAATTAATAGCCACACGCGTGATCCAGATGGCTATCTCGTGATATTTGTCCATGCAGCACGCATGCACCAGGAGCTTGCTTCCCACGGGCTGACACGTAATCCCTCCTGAATTGTTGTCTGTTTCATCTCGCTGAGTAAAAAACTGAACCATTCTCCATAACATTCAGTTGACAAATGAATTAGTGACCGAGGGATCGTAAATGACACTTCTCGCTTTGTGGAACTTCTGGTTTGCAATCATAGATTCAGTAGTGTACTAGGGTGGTCGTTTGATGACCCAACGGACCACCAAGTAGCTTCGATGTGTTTCGGTATAATCATTTTTGGATCCCAAATTTCCACTAAAAGCCGGAAGTCGATTCATGCACATGTAAAACTGAAGCAAATGATTGGCTGGTTTGAGTTACGTGATCAATTCCATAAAGCACGACTACTTTATAAGAAGCCAGGCTACTAAGCAGCGCTTCTGCGTGTGGGCATTCCGGTTCGCGGTTCAAGTCCGGGCGACGTCATCCGATTCCTTTTCGACTTTCCCCGTTAACGCACTTCTTCATAGAACACTGCTGCTTTTGCTGAAAGTCTTGTTCAGTATACAGTATTTGTTGAACCCCCCTGCAAATCATCGGTGACCAGCGGTAATTTTCCTTGTTATCTGACTACTCATAAGTAACGTAAGTTACACCGGTTTATTATGATGCACTTGTGTTTCCTCGCTGCTCGTTCCCTCCTGTTTGGTTCCCACTTAACGTCTGCTTATTCTTCGGTAAGTGATGTCAATATTTTGTCGCACTTCCGTCATGATTTGCAAGTTCGTCTCGATTGTACCTATTTTCGAGCGTCCGCTCCGACGAAAAGTGAACCGACAGGGTATCGAACCTAGAGATCTCGACCGGTAGGCAAACGAGCCATCCACTACACCAAACTGGCACACAGAGGGGCTTATTATTTTGTATTACACATGTAGCGCACCTGCCAGATAGACTTTGGTGAGATCTGTCTTAAGCAGAGGAAGCCGCGCAATCTGACTTGTCACTCGACACGAGCTGCCACGTTGCACCGCCGACCGAAATTCAGTCCCTCAGGTCCCAAACCTACTGATTTCTATGCCGTCCTCTCTCTATACGGCCGACTCACAGTGCCGGACTGCCGCTATATGTATGTCTGTACATCGTTCAGCATCTGACAGGAGAAACAACACTCCGGTTCGTAAAATACACTACTTTGCACCCTAATTCAATTTTCACGAGGTACTCAACCGAATGCATGCTCGATCTCGTTATTGACGTCTGTCAGTCAAATTTAGTGCACAAAGGCCACCTCATGGTACGATATTAGAGATTTCGCGGTATAGTTTCTTCTCAAGTGAACCCCTCGTTTGATTGCTGAAACACCGCCAACTCACGGCCGGCTTCGCCCTTCTTAGTGTTGATCGGGTAGGGTGTCCCACGAGTTTCCGTCGAACTCGTGTTCTCCTTGAATCAAAACTGCACGAAACCCGCAAGACGTACTCATTTGCGCGCAATCTGAGTGCAAGCAGAATATAAGTTTGACGGAAATTCGGTGGCTGCACCAACCTGATGAGCTCTAAAAGGAGCGAAGCGAGGGGAGCATCCCATGAAACTCAAAGGGCCTCAGACTCACGAGCTCCAGGCTAGTAGTTTGAAATCTCAGTCATTCGGTCACAAGCAGTTGAGTTTCAGGAGATCTGAACTATTGATGATTCCCAGTAAAGTTGAAACAGCCATACAGTCCTCGGCTTTCCAGCGTAGAGTGGCTTCACTTACAAGACAGAATCTGCATTAAGAAATCTAGCGTGTCCCCACACTGGCAACAGTATGATGGAATCACTTATGGGTCACTATATAGTGACTCCATTTTCACCGCTACAAGACGACCAGAGTTGAGGTCTCCCAACACGCTGGAGGAATCAACATTTTATTGTCAAGACAACTTTATTCAGAATTCATGAATGCTTGGACTCCACGCCATTTCAGGTGACCATAGTTTCTAAACGCATCGTAGAATGTTTTCCGGGATTACTACTTCAAGGAAAACGGAATCAGTAGTCACAATGAGAGGGTCACAGTATACGCCTAAAAACGTGTTTGTGCAAACCATATACCTAATCATTGGCATCACTTTGTTGAGTTCCTCTGATTCTATATAACTTACTGAACCTATATAACTATGATTTCCTCTCTTTTTCTTTCTGAGTGGTTCTTCTAACATTATCCATAAAGTGTACCTCTATCTGTATACGTTTAATTAATAGCCACACGCGTGATCCAGATGGCTATCTCGTGATATTTGTCCATGCAGCACGCATGCACCAGGAGCTTGCTTCCCACGGGCTGACACGTAATCCCTCCTGAATTGTTGTCTGTTTCATCTCGCTGAGTAAAAAACTGAACCATTCTCCATAACATTCAGTTGACAAATGAATTAGTGACCGAGGGATCGTAAATGACACTTCTCGCTTTGTGGAACTTCTGGTTTGCAATCATAGATTCAGTAGTGTACTAGGGTGGTCGTTTGATGACCCAACGGACCACCAAGTAGCTTCGATGTGTTTCGGTATAATCATTTTTGGATCCCAAATTTCCACTAAAAGCCGGAAGTCGATTCATGCACATGTAAAACTGAAGCAAATGATTGGCTGGTTTGAGTTACGTGATCAATTCCATAAAGCACGACTACTTTATAAGAAGCCAGGCTACTAAGCAGCGCTTCTGCGTGTGGGCATTCCGGTTCGCGGTTCAAGTCCGGGCGACGTCATCCGATTCCTTTTCGACTTTCCCCGTTAACGCACTTCTTCATAGAACACTGCTGCTTTTGCTGAAAGTCTTGTTCAGTATACAGTATTTGTTGAACCCCCCTGCAAATCATCGGTGACCAGCGGTAATTTTCCTTGTTATCTGAGTACTCATAAGTAACGTAAGTTACACCGGTTTATATGATGCACTTTGTGTTTCCTCGCTGCTCGTTCCCTCCTGTTTGGTTCCCACTTAACGTCTGCTTATTCTTCGGTAAGTGATGTCAATATTTTGTCGCACTTCCGTCATGATTTGCAAGTTCGTCTCGATTGTACCTATTTTCGAGCGTCCGCTCCGACGAAAAGTGAACCGACAGGGGATCGAACCTAGAGATCACGACCGGTAGGCGAACGAGCCATCCACTACACCAAACTGGCACACAGAGGGGCTTATTATTTTGTATTACACATGTAGCGCACCTGCCAGATAGACTTTGGTGAGATCTGTCTTAAGCAGAGGAAGCCGCGCAATCTGACTTGTCACTCGACACGAGCTGCCACGTTGCACCGCCGACCGAAATTCAGTCCCTCAGGTCCCAAACCTACTGATTTCTATGCCGTCCTCTCTCTATACGGCCGACTCACAGTGCCGGACTGCCGCTATATGTCTGTCTGTACATCGTTCAGCACTTAATTGTTGTTGCTTCTAGAAATCCCTGCTGCATCAGGTTGCTAGAAATAAGGGGATCTAGGATAGCTCGCTACGGAATACTTTCCATCATCTTGCAGGGCACACTGGTGGGACTTAGAGACCTGTAGCTGTCAGGCGATGGTCGGTCACCAGTTTTGTAGATTGGCATGACAACTGCTTCCTTCCAAGTAGAGGATGGCGGCCTTGATAAGCGACTGACGAAACACCAGGTGTAGATGATTTGTCAGTGTGGAGGACGTTTCTTTTAGGATCCTCGCATAGACCTCGTCGGGCCCCAACGCACAGAATGGGTTGATCTGGTTTAAGAGTTGACGAATGTCCTCCACCCTGAAGACCAATTCAGTTAGAGGCTGTTCGTAGTTCCGCCTTGACAAGAGTTGATGTGACGAGGACGCTGGGGCTGAATATAGACCTGCATGGTCTATCCCGGTACACCTCAGATACCACCGTTGGAATCACTCGTGGGTTCTCCGCTCCCGTCCCTCAAAGAGAACGCGGATGGCTTGTTTCTGCGGCGACGCCTCATGTGTTTGAACAGTACGGTTCGTTTTTCCGAGCGGGGTGTAGGATGGTGGCTTGCTATCGTACGTTCCACTGGCGGATTTCCGATTTACAGCGGTTCCGCATTTTACGAAATGCCAGCTCATCCTCTGTATCCCCTGTAGTACTCTCTGAAGAAGAGTTGGAATCTTTTTTCCAGAAGTCGCCGAATTCTTTTTGGCAGCCTGCGGTTCATCCGAGTGCGTGCCCGTTTTTTGGGACGAACGTTGCTTCAGCCTCGTGAACATTTTGGAGAATGGTCCTATATATTTCTTCCACTGTAGCTGGTCTCAGTGCGACTTATTCAAGAAAGATGCGCATTCCTGAGAAGTCTGCACGGCAGAAGTCTCGAAACCACGTTTGGGGTTCGGGATGTCCGACCCAATAGCAGATGAAATCAAAGGTCATCTCAAAGTGGTCGCTAATGTCGTAGCGGAACTTTAATTGTTACCTGATCAACGAAGTGTTTTTCGTTAGTGATGACCAAATCAAGAGGGATGGTAGTTGGCCTGCGCTGTATCTGGTGGGTGCAACGACATGCTGGGTCAAAGCGATCTGTCGAACGACTTCAATGATTGTCGCTGCAAAACCTGCTTGCTCCGACGGGCTGGAGCTCCACTCATGTTGCTTTTGGAGCGTTGAATTCACCTGCACGCAGGATATGGGTGAAGTGGTAGTTGGGGGAGAGTTTCTCAAGGGTTCGTATGAGGAATTGGTCATCCCCAGGGAGCTTCGAGTGGCCACGGTTAACCACACCGAGAACGAGAGAATCCGACTCGCGCAGCGGATTTCGGATCCACAGTGCATCGCACAATGGTGCAGAAGTGGTATCAGAGAGGACAATCGAGATTGGTGGGGCCGCATGTGTGTACATAGCAACCCCACCAGCCCTATATCTTTTTGAGGCGGCTCGAAAAATGGAGTAAATTTCAATCGATATCCCCGCGTCAGGGACACCTGGTTGAGCCAGGTGTCTCTGAGTGCGATTATAGACGGTTGTTCAAGGCAAGTTGACGGTTTAATACCGTCGCGTTTGTTGAAAAGTCTGCGACAGTTTGTGGACTAGCTTTTCAACACTGTCTATGCTGACTCCGAGGCTGAGAAGCCGAAAGTTGAGAGACCAGGGCGGTTAGCATGCTTAATAGCCGCGCGCCGGGTTTGAGTCCAAGGCTCCAAAAGGACCTCTGAGGCAATATCCCCTGCTTCCTGTCTTCGTGGTTTTTTGGGATGCTTTTCGCTCGCAAGGATTACTTTGCCCCGTGAGAGCCCGGTTTCCTCGGGGCCTTTAGCCTTTTGAGACGCAGTTTTCTCGCCGTGGGCGAAAAGTTTGACCACTCCTGCTTATAGCTCTTTCAGCAACGCCCTCTTGGCGACCAGACTTGCTGTTGATCAAAGATTTGCGGCAAGCTTTCGCCTTAATGGATTCTTGGGTGTTTTGGCGTGGTTCGACCGCAAAAGTGTCTATGTGAGGCCTTAAGCGCTGGGTGGTGGCACCAAGAAGTAATGATTTTGGTGGCGCTCCTAAGAGGCTCGTTTTCGCGTATGACTGCACCTTGAAGCCAGCCAGCAGTATACTAATCTGGCGAATCTTATAGGGCTTGTTTGGCTGCAGTCGCTTTCCTTTCATGTTTGTGTGGATACCCGATCCGCCGGCAATCAGAGTGGCCAACTGGATGCACGAGGGATTTTCCGGTCTGCTGTAGTTACGTTTGTGGCTTTGGCTGTCGGGGTACAGGGAGACGGCTGTGCTCCTAAGCAGAGACCGCTTTGACTGAGTGGGGCTGGAGATCGTCTTCGCTGCTTATCCCAGCAAATCTGACTCCGTCTGGTCCAAAAGCTGTGACTTTGGTGTTACGTAGATAAGCGTTGATAGCTCCACGTAATTTGAGCGCCGCTTACATGTGAGGTTTGCCTCCTCCAGAGCATCACTGCCTTTGGCGGACGAGCGGTCTGTGGTGATCGAATAAAAACCGCTGTCCGGAGACGCGGATGGTTGCGTCGACATGCTTTCGGAAGCACAAGGAGCTGTGACCGCAGTCGGCTTGGCCATGAGTTTAGAGTCGGCAGAACTGGCTCCAAGCGGAAGCCTGTTTCGCGAGTTTACCCATGATCTGCTGTAATCCAGCTCTCGCGCCTCTAGAGGACGAGCCTCAGCTAGACGCCTGATCAGTGGGTAGGCCTTTTGAATGCTGCCAGCCCGCTCCAAGATTCTATGTACAGTAGATGGGGGGGAAAGGGTGACTAGAAGTCCAAGTGTTTGCTCGCTTCCATTCCGGCGTAACCATTCTGCGTGAAGCGATTGGTGAGCAAGCTTAGTGGGGACACTGCTGAGGGACGACTGTGCCAGCTTCGTTGGCGTAATTTTTCCGGAGAATGACACCTAGATTATCAATATGCTCTTCCTTAAGCGCCCGTTCACTGGAGACGCTATGGCGGTCTTTACTGACTCGTCAGAGAGCTGTATGACTTTCCTCGCAGACAGCGGACCCGGGGTGGTTAGCCCGAGATACACTTTCAGCGAAGAAAGTTCCTAATCAACTTTCGCCCACGTTTCTGAATTCTTCGCGTCTGAATCCTCCAGTGCTTTAGGAAGAAGCTCCACTGTCGTGTCGAGTATCCGTATCGAAGTGGGACGCTCACATCGGTCTTTGTGATCCAGCAATGAAGATTGGGTTCCGCTTTCGTGGGCTGTCTTCTTGGCTGCGGTATGCACAGCACCCTTAATGTAGAGGCAGATGGCGCAGAAAAACGAGTCAGGAGAGTAAGTTAATCGGCCCATCCGGTCATCCTGTAAACCCGTGCATTTGAAGTGACCCCAGGCCTTACAGGTGTAGCTTGCATTCCGAGTTTTCCGTTCGACGGGCAGCCAGTTCGCCTACATCGGTTGTGGTTTATCGGCGGCCGCAGGGGGCAATCAGTATAAATTGATGTCATGGTTAAGAATGGATGCAAAATAGATAGTGAGCGCAAAAGTGATGTGGTAATCTCTCAAATGTTATTGTAAGATCCGGATGGTTGTGGATCTCACAGGACGATTGCGACTATTAGAGTAAACGCAGTTCGTAGCCAGTAGTCAATAGGAGCAGACAGACGTGGGGCAGCAGATGAAGAAGACTGACAGGAACTGGTTCTACAGACGGATCATTAAGCATCATGAATTAAGCAAACGTACAATCAACAATGACGCAATGAGCAAGAGCGGGAAATAGTCACTGACGCAGCACGGATTTCTATAAGGGCAACAGGAAGTAAGTACCAAGCGATGTACAAACTTACATATAGCGGAAGTCTGACAGTGTGAGTTGGCCATAACGGCATAGGAGTCGGTACGTTTGGGATGTGAGGGACTGTCTTTCGGTCGGCGTCGACGCAGCCGCCCGTGTCGCGTGACAGGTCAGATTGCGCGGTTTCGTCCGTTCAAAACAAAGCTCAGCAAAGGCTATCTGACAGGCGCGACACATGGGTAATACAAAATAATCAGCCGCTCCGGGCGTCAGGTCGGTGTGGTTGGTAGCGCGTTTGCCTGCCGTCCGGAGGGACCCGGGTTCGATACCCGGTCGGCCCGCTTTTCCATCGGAGTGGGCGCTCAAAAATAGGTGCAAACGAGGCGAACTTGCAGACAATGACAGACGGGCAACAAAATAGTGACATCAATTACTGAGGGGATAAGAAAACCATAAGTAGGAACGAGACGGGGGGAAACGAGCAGCAAGAAAACGGAACGGTGTCATAATAAACAGGTGTAAGCCATGTTACTCATGAGTAGTCAGATAACAAGGAAAGGTACCCTTGTTCATCGTTGATTCACAGGGGAATCACCAGTTATGTTAGAGTGATGAAATTCAACAATAACTCCTGTTTACGCTGTGAATAAATTGAAAAGCGAAAAAATTCCTCCACGAATTTGCATGAGGGAGAAACAAAACCAATTTCGAACGTACCACGCTTCTTTCACAATGTGTAGGGAACAATGAGCATGAGGTAGAGTAATTCAAAGACAGCCGGTTGATATGAACTTAAACTGAAATCCACTGCTGGCCGTGAGTTACCTTGGGCAGTTGGGTAAATGGCCGGTGTCACAACGAGCAAAAGTAGAAATAGAGATGGAATAATTCGAATTGGGAGCACATACCAAGTTCTGCTGAAAATGTGGTTTGATCTGAAACCAAGCGGACTCATTGGTTGCAATGTTGTAGGGAATTCAGGTGCATGGAATAGGTTGAATGGGGACACGGTGCTAACGAATGGGGCGAACCGAAAACCGTATACGGAAGTGAACTTGTGGAATAGGTAAGCCGATATTGTAGCATAAAAACAGGCTGACCACATTTGAACGGAATTTCACCGGATAGGAAATAACTCGTCCAAGAGACGGTTGGAGTAAGATGAAAAATTTGAAAAAATGACAACTGGTCAAATGACGCTCGTGGCAGCGGTATATTGGTTATATTCCGCACACTGGCATCAATGCAGCTCAGAACTCAAATGTAAGCTTCCATGAGGAGACCCCTCTGGGACGTGTCGGTGGTGGATGACATGGTGACGAATGGTGCTCGTTGCAGCGGGGACACAACAGAAAAGGTAGTGAAATTCAGCGAACACTACCAAGGAAAGGCGGATATCTGGAGTATATGGGATATTTCTTAACGACATTCCGTTTAAAGAACGATGGGGTCAACCTTGGGAAAATTTCGTGCGAAATACAAGGCAATAGGTGATTTTGCGGTAAACCGAACGTAGTTGATAATATAGGAAAACAAGAGAAGAGCCTTTCTGATAAAATCAAAATTTATTAGGTCTACCGCACAAATTTAACCCCACCCCAACGCGGTACGGTGGTGTAACCAGTGTTTAACTGGGCTGATGTGGATCTGGCACCTCAATTGTTTCGAAAAATTGCCTCATAATAATTATGTTTAGTTTCATTCCAGAATGGATGCTGATCGCCTCAGAATGGACATGAATGAAAAGATAACCAAATGTTTCTCGGATGTACAATGGCTAATAAAGAGAATATCAGCGAAAAACTTCCCTCCTGTTATCCCTCATACGAATTTTACGCGGACATTAAATATCTCTCTAACAACTGCATGGTTATATATGGTGGCTCGGTTGCACTTTAGCTATCACAAATGCCAATGAAGACAGTTCAATGCCCGGTTAACGTTCCCCCTCCTCGCCGTAAGCTTCAACGTTTGCTGCTGGCAGCACGTGGGTTTTCGCATTTTGTACCCCTGTACTGGGCAGTGTTTTCTTTACTGATCTGTTCGCTTTATTGACGTGCGTTGATCAACAGGCGGCGGAAACATTTACGGGACATAACACTGCACAATGAAACCACTTAGTGCTTTTATCATCCATCAGCGTATTATTCTCCCGCTTGGTTAGCAGAAAAACACCGCGTTACACAGCCTGTTACCTCGCATATGCAAACATTGCACACTTGATTTCCTGTCAATCTGTTTCCGCTTGGTTAAGTTAATGCTTTAGTGATGTTATACGTACATCTCATGTGAGCTACATGACCCCACTGTGACAGCGCACTGCATGCACGCTGTACCGATGAATGCCATTTATGTAATGCATTGGTGTATTACTCCTTCGCTTGGTTTGGCAAATGCTACCCCATACTACTCAAATATTGCACATTTAATTTCCCGTCGGTTTCTATCCAGCGGGCTTGAATCAATGATTTTACCGACGGTGTCCCTACATTTCGTGGCCCGTGTAGAGTAGGAATTTTAATCAATGTAACCTTCCAAAGGCAACAAATTTTTCGCATGTACATGTTCGGGCTGCGTGAACGTCTGTCTCCAGCCAACGCTTCCCATGCATCGTGGAGATATCAAGCACCACCCAGCTTCTGATCTAGCTGCCCACCGCAGTATTTTTATTGTCGTTGACTGTATAACATCAACACTGATGTTTTACTGCAGCGTATGATACCAAGTACTGCTTGTCCTGTTTGCTTGTGAGCGCGAAAATTACAAGCATCCAGAACGGGCGTCGCGGCGTGAGGCTTGATTTCAAGCCGTCTGCGGCTGTCAGTTTTGTGTGGCGCGCACATTTCGCTGTGACAGCCAACACAGGCTGAACGAAGCCATTGGTCTCAGCTGATTGGTTTACAAGGAGGTAGTTAGTGCAGTGGTTTGGCTACCCACTAAGTTAGTTTACCAGGAGTGTGTTGCAAAGAAATAAAAATATTTACGCTAGGTTGGGTATACAAAAATAAAGAGGTCCGATGGAACAGACTCAACTAACAATTGCTCTCTTTAAAATAGTTCGTCGTCGGTCCAGGTCAGCGAATAAACAATAATCCAATTATGTTGGTCCAGAGGTCTTTTTCTGAACAGTTCCCACATATGATGGATTCCGAAGATGTCTGAAATGTTTTCGTATCAGAGTTAGTACATGAGACTCAAGAATGACCGCTGCAAGCGCAAGCGAAATCAGAAGAGAGTCGAAGCACGTGACCACCCTTGTATTGTGTGAAATTGTACAAGTGCGTGTTTTCGTAGTCTTTCGTATTCAAACAAGAAAACGATGATGCGATTGATGAAATACGTAGTGTTACAATGGAAGTAAAATAAAGGTACAAAACGCCATATTAGTGCGGGGTTTGGTAGGCGGAAGAAAAGTATACGGATGAGAAATAGGAGGGGGTAGCAATATTCTGTTTTCGCTTACCCGCCATACTGTATGCAGCGAGTAAGGCAAATCTGCCTACAGAAACACGCAAAGGCCGATGTTGCATGAGATCGTTTTAAAGTGTGCAGAAATTTGGTCAACGTGTGGAAGGGATAACAAAAATCTGGATGTCACCGGTGCTGCTCAGCTTCCGTGATAGTGTCTATACGGTCTCCTTTGTGTTGCTGAAAAGAGACTACCTTATGCCTTTGTCTGCGTACCCCTGCGGCCCACTTTGGGGTTTAACACCGAAACCCAAAATTTTCTCGTACCACGTTGGTCAATCGGTGCAGGTCTGATGAACAGTCTCTTGGTCCTCCAGGCTGGGAGTTGGAAAAATCGCTCGTTCACTAAAAACAGGTACTACCCTGGTAGTGTGCCATCACCCACCCGCTTCCTTATGGTTGGGCTTTTGAGCCATGTGACTGACCACCTTTTTCGCAATGAGCCACGCTCAGGTG
Source organism: Opisthorchis viverrini (assembly GCF_000715545.1). Lineage (NCBI taxonomy): Eukaryota > Metazoa > Platyhelminthes > Trematoda > Opisthorchiida > Opisthorchiidae > Opisthorchis > Opisthorchis viverrini. The sequence continues at coordinate 56,560 of NW_008752200.1, read as the reverse complement.
CAGCTTCTGCGCGTTCTTCACTGATAAAATAGTAAGAAAATTTTCAACCTCAGAGCACACACATTCATTAGACAAATTTTTCCCATTTCGGGTAGTAGCTGCATGGAATGACCTTCCTCCGACGGTTGTCCACTCTCCTTCTAGAACTCAGTTTAAATCACTATTGGACATTTATTTACGCGAATCCTCGCGCTGGCAAGCATACTGCCCCGCGCTGAGAACATAAAGAGCAGTGCTACACCATTTTTTCACTTGTGCCTTTCAGGTGAACGACAACCACTGACCGACAAGAACAAAGCCGACCCGGGAACCTTGGGCAAAAGCCTCGATCCTGTATATCAATCAGTGAACCCGTGAACCCTAAACACCTAAAAAATTATTTCTCAACCCCTCAAAGCTGGTGCAGGTTGCTGATCTTAGTGTTTTCCCACTACAGTAAGGCGCACAACCACTGGCTGTTCGTACCCTGGGTTCCCTCTGCATTGTTGTTATGTCTTGCTGAACGGTAGTGCAACTCTATCGGTCACTTGGCCTCCTGCTCCACCCACTGTAGCATATCAGGAGGCACGGAAGCTCTACACAGTCCTTTATGGAGACAGAGGAGTTATCACAAGTGTATTTATAGGTTAGTCACAGAGTGTTCCACAAGGTTGTGCCAGAATCTCCGTGAGGGGGGAGAAGCATCGAGTCAAAGATGCTCGACATTGTGTTGCTGAAAAGAGACTACCTTATGCCTTTGTCTGCGTACCCCTGCGGCCCACTTTGGGGTTTAACACCGAAACCCAAAATTTTCTCGTACCACGTTGGTCAATCGGTGCAGGTCTGATGAACAGTCTCTTGGTCCTCCAGGCTGGGAGTTGGAAAAATCGCTCGTTCACTAAAAACAGGTACTACCCTGGTAGTGTGCCATCACCCACCCGCTTCCTTATGGTTGGGCTTTTGAGCCATGTGACTGACCACCTTTTTCGCAATGAGCCACGCTCAGGTGCAGCTTCTGCGCGTTCTTCACTGATAAAATAGTAAGAAAATTTTCAACCTCAGAGCACACACATTCATTAGACAAATTTTTCCCATTTCGGGTAGTAGCTGCATGGAATGACCTTCCTCCGACGGTTGTCCACTCTCCTTCTAGAACTCAGTTTAAATCACTATTGGACATTTATTTACGCGAATCCTCGCGCTGGCAAGCATACTGCCCCGCGCTGAGAACATAAAGAGCAGTGCTACACCATTTTTTCACTTGTGCCTTTCAGGTGAACGACAACCACTGACCGACAAGAACAAAGCCGACCCGGGAACCTTGGGCAAAAGCCTCGATCCTGTATATCAATCAGTGAACCCGTGAACCCTAAACACCTAAAAAATTATTTCTCAACCCCTCAAAGCTGGTGCAGGTTGCTGATCTTAGTGTTTTCCCACTACAGTAAGGCGCACAACCACTGGCTGTTCGTACCCTGGGTTCCCTCTGCATTGTTGTTATGTCTTGCTGAACGGTAGTGCAACTCTATCGGTCACTTGGCCTCCTGCTCCACCCACTGTAGCATATCAGGAGGCACGGAAGCTCTACACAGTCCTTTATGGAGACAGAGGAGTTATCACAAGTGTATTTATAGGTTAGTCACAGAGTGTTCCACAAGGTTGTGCCAGAATCTCCGTGAGGGGGGAGAAGCATCGAGTCAAAGATGCTCGACACGGATTGGCTGGCATTCTGACCAATCAGGGCATGAATTTCGTTTGGTCCGTGTCCTGCACCTGACACATCCGTCCAAATAATGTGATGTTCGGTTATTGGGGACGGCTGGCATCCGTACAATTGTAGAATAATGTCTATCGGAAATGGAGATCCAGGACACAAGCCTGTAAATAACTGCTCCCTCTGTCCTTTCTGGCGGCGCGCTTCTGGTGACGCGGAGGCCACTGCAACTATAGTTGCATACGTATACGTATACGTATGCCGGTGTGAGTATTGTATGCAGCCATCTAGCGGGAGCCTCTCTACTTCTGCATGTCGATACTCGCGTCTGCACGGTTGGTTTGGCATCACCTCGAGGTATTCCGAGAAAGTGAGGTTCATCGCTCCCTATTCATCTTATCTGCTTACGGCCAGACGGACCGCAGTGCCAAGAACAGTTTCTCCAACGTCTTAGGTACTTTTCTACAACAGGCTAAAATCCCAGACAATGTTGTGATTGTTGTGGTTATGAAACCTGAGGTAGGTAAGCTTAGTATTGCTTAGGTTGAGTTGGGTAGCCATATTGGGTCGCACAGACAACGGAGGTTGCCTGCTCCAGGAGTGTGCCGATCACAGACTGTTCGTTTACAATGCCGGTTCCGATGACATTGGAAATCGTGTAATTACCTTTCACCTGGCAACGAACCAACCGCTATTCCAAGTAGACCGAATTAAAACCAGCATTGGTGGTTGAGAATCATCTACTGCATACACTCTNCTCTGGCCTTATCCTTCCTGGCTTGAGTGAACACAGGGAGAGACAAATCCGTGAAAACCTAGCTGAGTTCCGTTCTGCAAGAGGATACATTGACCATATCTTCATACTCCGACAGATTCCGGAACAGCGACAGCATATGCTTCCAGCAGACAACAATGGTTGTGTTTCTTGATCTGAAAGCTGCCTTTGACTCTGTGGACCATCAGGCACTGTGGCAGTGTCTGTGGGGCAAGGTTGTCCCCCATGAATTCTTGACCCACCTTAAGGCGCTGCACACCAACTCCCGCGGCCGTGTGTAAGTCTACGGGAAGCTCTCGCCTGAGTTCACCACATCAAGTGGTGTCCGACAGGGCTGTCCTCTTTAACCTTTCCTCTTCAACTTCGTCATTGATACGATCATTGAAGACTCACTACCAGCCCCTAACGCCTGTGGCGTCGAAGTTCCCCCGGGACGCCCGCTCACAGATACTGAGTACGCAGACTACATAGCTCTTCTTAGATCTAACCCCATGGTAATGCAAACAATATTAAATAACCTAACTAATTCTGCCTCCAGGTTCGGCATGCGCTTCATACCTGCAAAGTGTAAAATGCTACTGGAAGACTGGGTGGACTCGAACCCTAGCCTCAATCTTGCGGATGTGTCGATAGAGGTAATAGACAAATTTGTTTACCTGAGCAGCTTTATCAGTCCCGGTGGTCTCGCGAAAGACGACATTTTCATCCGGATTAGGAATGCCATAGCAAATTGTGAACCTGCGACGTAGGCGTATCATAAGCTTGTCTATCAAGGGTCGAGTTTATAATGCTGCGGTGCGATCCATATTGCTATACTAGTCAGAAACGTGGCCGCTGCGAGCCGAGGACGTCAAAATACTTTTAGCGTTTGACCATCGATGTCTTTGGAGCACCGCCCTAACCTTGTGGGAACACCGGATCAGCAATGCTGAGGTACGTCAGATGGTATTCGGGAGAAATAACTCACCCTCGATAGATGAACTGACCACACTGCATAGGTTGCGCTGGCTTGGCCGCGAGCTGACTTCCTCGAAAGGCTCCTTTCGCACAACTACTTGGAGAGTTCAAGAGAACCAGAGGCGGTCAAACAATGACTTGACAGTGAGGTATAGAAGCCATTACCAGCACACTCAGCTGCGCTGGTCATTGCCGTGTTCCTGGTTGGGGACCCCGAGACGGGCCACATCATTCCCAGACATGTCCCAGTCGCCCCCTCAATAAAGCTCATGCATCCAAGCTATTGCCTTCAGTGCATAGTTCCCTTCCCAGTTCCCCTCACTTAACAGTCTACCTACAGGTCTTTGTCACTCCATCAGCTTTTTCCTGCAATGCGTAACTACCTACTCCCCCCAAATCATCGGCGAACGAAACTGCGGCAGCTACAACCACTGTACTACACGTACACGGTTGTTACAGCTGACAAGGATGGTGGTGATGATCCACTTTTCCTGGAATTCCTGCGTTGACACCGATCATGCGCTTGTCCATTGCTGCATTTCATCGCGCATTTCACGTGCACGGAATTCTTGGTTTGCCATTTCGAAGCTCGGTGACCTAGACCAACAAACAACCGGGCCCTCTAATGCACACCGACTGGTTCAACCTCGAATGTTAAGGATCGCTGTGGTGAGAAATCCAAAAACGCTACTCAATGCTGGAAGTTCTGCCTGCGGTACAACCCAGCCAACCTCATACAAACACACTGATAGGACCGTTGCTTTGCCGGAGGCCTGGCTACAGATTCCTCTAGGTTATTAGTGCAAATGACAAAACCATGCGTTTTGGTGTATGCCTTCAACCCTTTAAATGCAGTGACAAGCCTGGGTAAAGGCGCCAGAACAGCTGATCGATGCTTCAGATCCACGACGTATTAGACAGCTTTATCTCTGAATAGTTTTTGTCTCAACGTCATCCTCTCCCCATTTTGGTGTTAATCATAGTATGAATTCTGTTTCAATGGGTTAATGGGGCTCTGATAGTGGTGTCACCAGGGCGTGCTGGGAACCTGGTTACCTAAAAATGCCACATGGGCGCAGTGACGACGTCCCAGCGGCTTCCCCAACGGTTCTGCTTTCCACACCTTCACCCTACCTCTCAGTCTGCACCTGATGCGCCCTTGAACAAAAGCTGTGTGGCACTAGGGTTGTCGCTGACACACCTGACAAGCATAGCCCAGATACAATGGTTCCTCCGTGCTACGACGTCCCCGGTAAGTGACCCTCCAGACGCTGGCTCAGCTGTCGTGGTGACATGTGCAAGCTCAGCCTTCTTCATTGTTCCTCAAAATCACAAGCGCACTGCATTCAGACCGGTAGAGTGCCCGTAGTCGGCTTGGAGTAGGAAACCGAAGTCTCTTTGATTCTCTAATTGGCATTCCATTCCTTTAGAGACATGGATTCCTGGTTAAGGATCATTGTCCATCAATGTATCACAGATGAATGCCTCCTGATGGCCGTGCCACAGCGGCCCAACTGATAACTCAGGCCTGCACGTTCTGGCTCTTGCCCTTAGCGAACACACTCATTACGCCTTACTCTCTTGGAAGTAAGTTTCGTTCAGGATTGCAGCAACTCGTTTCAAAGGCCATCTAGTGGAACTGGTTAACATGGCCTTCTGCTCTCACACTTCATCCAATCTCGTTTAAAGATTATTTCTACAATGAAGTGCAAATGTTGGTGAACCATATACCTAACATCGATATCCTGATGGTTGCGGGCGAATGGAATGCTGGGGTTTAGCTGACATCACCCGTCACATCCTTGGATTGTTGTGCCCAGAAAGACGCTGTGAAAACGGTGGCCGATTGATTAACTCTATCGACCTAGGTCGCTCTCTTTTCATTATTAGACTTTATTCAAATAAATTAACATTGTTGTACGTCAGTGAAGCCCCAATGTTCTTTTGGTGTTGCTGGTTCCAACACCTTTCCAGCATCCGAGAAAGCATCTACCCACCTGGTATTCCAATGACAGTCGCACTGCTTTCCAAATAAATTATGTCCTGGCGGTAGCTCGGTGCGCATCGTCCGTTGAAGACTGGGTCTAACCGAGGGGCAGAAACCGGGGATAACTTCGATTTCGACTATACACCTACACAACGGATTTACATGGGTCACTTCTAGAAAGAAAGTGCCTTTGTGCATTTGTGATCACCAGCCAGCTTACCGTCAAGTTATCACTTCGAGTTCGACGTATCTCCGTCGAAGAATCCTGATTTTGTCTGAAGATGTGCATACCACAGGCCTCCACATTACTGTTAGGCTCACAGTTTGACACCACAAACATTGGATCTTCGAAAGCGTCATCTGTCTCTCCCAGCAAGTTGCCGGGTGTGCACGACTAACGCTTCCAACTTCCGCGGTTTGTCAGAGATTGCTTATTCTATGTATGAGGCTGCAAACTTCGATGATTGCCATAATCTTTTCCCGGCTGATCCGTCGCGCTTCAGGTCAGTGGCAGGGTCAGGAAAGTAGTCATCGAGACGCTGATGGTCAGCTGAAAACTGACTATGAGAAAAGGTGAAGCGATGGACTGAACACTTCAGCTCACTCACCCAAATACCATCTACTCACCACAGCCGCCACAACTTCCACATCATGCACCATCGATTGCTGTGTCCTTAGTTAATATTAACCGATATAATCAAGTTACTGGAGAACAAAAGGTCTCCAGAAGAAATCAACATGATTGTCATTGACAACAATACACGGGTAATACATACTGGTACCGTAAGAACACGAGGAAAAAAACCTTAGTAAAATGTGGAAAGAAAAGTAAGGGGTTAGGATTAATTGCGAAGAAGCTTATGTCCTTAAGGAAAACGATTCAGTATAAGATGCATACCTTTAGACAGCATCAAAATAAACACGCCTGCGCATCATGTCAGAACAAGGCACTATTAGCGGAATCAACCCAGCGTCATTTTGCATACCTCACCTGACATGAGCCCAACGCACAATGACGGGCGAAATTGAGCTGAACACTCCAGCTGCGAAATGACAGAATGTGCGCTACTGAGGCCTATTGTGTTCCATGTCCTGACCACCTACAAGCAGGACCTTATGTGCTCCAACCAGGAAGGTGCGAAGATCCGGCAGCACCCAGTTTGACAGCGACCATAATAATAATAATAATAATAATAATAATAATAATAATAATATAGTTCAGCTGTAACACTTTCGGTGGATAGCTATCACTTCATCCGAAGGAAGCACAAGGACGGAAATACTGCCAGGTTGCTCGAGCCTAAAAGGGAGCAGTCGAGATGTAGAGGTCGGGTTAGAGCTACGGACCATCCGGTCAGTCGATTCGCGCTCTAACCACTGATCCATCTCGAGCTCAGTCTGACAGTAGCCACCTTAATTCCACGTTGCCATATCATGGACTTTCTCCCGCGAAGTTTCCAACAGCAGTCACTCAGAACGGAAAACAACGCTTCGGTAGACGGTGGTCTGGCACATGCCCCAACCCCACGTCAACCTGCAAGGTTGGTATGCTGTTCTAAAGAATTGGATTTAGTTCCAGGTGCTCACTTACGCACCACTTCATTACGGACTCTCTGAAGCCAGCTTAATGTTGCTATGGTACAGAAAGACCGGTGATCCAACTTTTGATCGGAGGACCAAGTCCCACAACCGCCCTCACAGTTGTCTCTTATACACGAAATTTTAGCTTCAGCGAGGTTCGGCTCTGACGCTATAAATTGCACTTTCGCGAACGCTGCTCGCATCTTGGTCATCCGTTCATTAATTTGATCTCAATAAGTACAGTCACGGTTTATGCTGCTACCATACGGCAGTGAAGCATTGGTGTTGAACACTGATGTCATGCTTTCGTTGATGATGATGATGATATGCTGCTACCAAGGTACGTGCGTCGATAAAATCCCCATTTTCTCTATTCTGAAGTTTCCGAGAAGCACAAGGGGAGGGGAAATCTTGAAGTAAGACTTCACTTTGAAAGTGCAAAACGCACACATGGGATCGCTTCCGATATTTTGGTTAAAGTACTATGAGCGGACAAGTACTCGTCAAACAACATAACCATGTCATCCACATAATCCCAATTCATTACCCTTTCTTCAGACATGATTTCGGTACTGAAATTTATCGTCTGGAGTTTGCTCCGCATAATGACGTCAGTGACAAAACTGAACGAAGAAAGAGATGGATACAACCCTGACGAACTAGTTGTTTGGGCACTTCTGGTTAGTTCATTTTGCACTCTAACCTGACCGTGGGTATGAGAATATATGGCACGAAGAGTGCTTTTAATTTCCAAGGGAAAGATGATAGGAAAGATGATCTATCAACAGAGTCGAAGGCCCCCTTTAAGTCGAGGAAGTCCGCAATTTTCGACGTGAGACTTACACTCCTGTGATGGGAGCAGTCGGTTCGGGTACCTTTTCCGAATACGGGTGCGACCAGTGATTAGCTCCAACTCTGAAGCGCGTTCTGTTTCTCATATACTTATGAGTAACCTGGTCAAAGCGGAACACAGATTTTCATCCAGATGTGAACAACGTTTGGGTGGCGAGGTGGCTCAGTGGTTAGAGCACGAACTTACTGACAGGAAGGTCCATGGTTCAAACCGACCTATGCGCCTCGACTTCTGTCTTGGCTTGGGCAACCTGGCAGTATCGCAGTCCTCGTGTGACCTTCGGGTAACATGGCAGTTTGGCATTGGCCACTGATGTGTCCTGATTAGGCAAGGCGGCCGATTTTCGCCGATGTCTTTCGATAGCACAATTGATTGGGTAATCTAACCTACCCTCAACGAATTCCTCGAACTACCAATTAATCCCACCGCATGGGTCATGGATCTTGACTATATTTTTGATTTCTTCATTGGTCAAATGTGCAGATTATTCTTGATAATGTAGGCCTTTCTGCTTCCTGGTTGGACTAGAGATACATCTTGCGAAAACTAATTTCATTACAAGCATTTATGTCCAGTCTAGTTCATGTCTGACTGAAAGTCCATAACTGAAGTCTGTTCTAATTATTTGGGCTCCATCTTTATCCTTAATTGTCAAGCATGATAAGTGATAGGTGTCCGTATCGGCAAATCCGCTTCATGAAAGCGCACAGAAATCGGCCTTCGGACGAAGCCCTGACTGTCCAATTCATACAAACATATGTCTGTGACACCTCGACTCTCCGGACTAACAGCCTTCAAACAATCGGAGTATTTAGTTACTGGTGATTAAAGAGTGCTCCGTGGTTAGAATGCGAATTTACTGACCGGAAGGTCCGTGGTTCTAACCCGAACTCTGCCTCTCGACTCCCCCTGTCCAGGATTGAGAAAATTGGCAGTATCCCAGCCCCCATGGTGGCATGGCAAATAGGAACCGAAGGAGTGTTACAGCTGAGCGATTATCAACAGGTAGATGAACGCCATATGCCAGTAATCTGGTGGGACTCAAGCGGTTCTTGTACTCTCTTGCATCCGAAGTTAAACACGCTCATCATGTAATCACAACGCGTCTCACTTTTGGTTATTATCCCAAAAGGATCCTTTTTATTGCCTCTGGTTCGCGCTGTTCAGTCACCCTACTAGCCACCATAGACCATGGAGAAGACAGTAGGATTACTCATCGTGTTAGCAGAAGATGGGTAGTGTGCACAGTACAGGACATAGATCGAATATTGCTGATTTCATGAGGGATTTTCTCCGTGTTTATCAACCAACTAACCATTCGCTTTCTCCCCTTTCCGCCTTCAAAAGCTTATGTTAGTCAAGTTCCGTTCCCATGCAGTTCGCCTTGCGTGGTGCAGGTATATAGTACGCACGAACTCAACAGGCGCCCTTCGAACGCCGTTCTACGATTTCCATATCTCACACGGGGCGAAAATTGTTGATTTTTGTGGATTTTCTCTACCCATACAGTATGCGCAACAGAACATCCTTGATAGTCATAATTACGTTCGGAAGAATTGCGGCATATTTGATGTATCCCATATGCTACAGGTAATTTATAGCCATGCAACATTTTTGATCAAATCGCCTTTCTTACTATGCATTCCGAATTTTCTTTCAACGTCATTTTAACACGCAGATGATTCGGGTTCAGATCGTCGCCCTTTTTACACCATTCGCGTTTCTAGGGTATAGGGCCGTGTCTTTATAAGAAACCCCAATCTAGTTAACACCTCGAAGAGAGCTTACCTAATTCTTATTTGTATGTTGAGAGTACAGCATCCTGTATGCATAAAAAACCCTTTTTAATTAATTTGAGTGGAATGTTTTTTGCTATTCATTTTTGGCATCGAGACAGCTCACTGGTTAAACCCTGGCAACTAGGCACGGGAAAGACATTACAGCTGAACGACTGTTATTACTACCACTCCACGAGTGATTGATTCTAACTGTATTTTGATCGCGAGGTACAGCCATATAGACCGTCTCGCCATGCCCACGGAGTGGAGCATCATCATCATCGACAGCATGAAGTCAGTGTTCAACACCGATGCTTCACTGCCGTACAACCGTGATTTATTTGAAAGCCTTATTGTAAAGAAAAGAGTAAGGGTTGACGGGGAAGGGAGCCAGGAATAAACAAATAGTCATTCTTTTTAATGTCCTACTCATAAGGCTGCTGAAAATCCGTCGACAGCCCACGACCGGTTTCGTCCTTTTTGGGGCTCATCAGGTAGGCGCAGTCCCCGGGTTTCCGTCAACCTTATGTTCTACTTGAAACCAAATTGCACGAAATTAGCGAATATACACTCATTTGCAAACTAATTTGTTTTTTTTTTCGAGAGACTCACCTGGAACCCAGTTGAATCTCTCGTTTATGATGTTCTCAGGCAGGTGAGTCTCTCGAAAAAACCAAATTAGTTTGCAAATGAGTGTATGTTCGCTAAAATAGTCATTCTGTTTTTACCCAGCTCACATCATTCGTTTGGGTTTTCGAATGTTAGTAGTGTGAGTCTCCTGATGGGCTCTCTATGGAACCCTTAGGTTTTTACAGGAAAGATCAAGGTTGTGCATTGTTGCAAAGTAGGTCAGAGCTATCGAAAGAGTTTGAGTATACTCATTGGTGACTGTTGTTGGACAGGACGCATAGCTCGAACCAAACAACGTATTAAGTTAAAATGAAGTGACGACTTACTTCCTTAGATAGTCACCACGGGAACCCTCTCCCTGGAATGAGAGGACATGATCAAACAATGATTTGTGCAACCGGAACAAATCTTGTACAGTCTCAAACGTTACTTTTTCAGGAATAATAAACATTCACTGGTGCATAAATGTAAGGGGCCGAAACAGTTTTCTTGCTCCTTGTTTTTAGAAAGTTGACTGTTGTACATGGGTAACTGGTGCTAGTCTTTGCCCGAGGTATACCGCTGTTCTCCATTGTTCTTCCAAGGTGAGGATTCATGGTGCAGATCGGCTCTATTTCATGGAGTCTCTGACCTCTTCTGATTTACTCAACCTACCTCCTGGAACTGGAACGCTCTCCGTCTACCTGAAAGACGACGGAGGGATACTGGATGATCTGATTATAAATAAGTGCACTGAACCGTACCTTTACGTCGTCTCAAATGCTGCTTGTGCAGAAAAGATAACCAGTCATCTAAGGGTAAGTGGAATAAATAATCATGGTTTTGCTTTAGATGAAGCAGATTGAATTTTCACAAAGTGGGAAAGATGCGACGGTGGAGTTTCTGGGTCGATATGCATTGTTGGCCGTGCAAGGTGAGTGTTGTTGAAGCGAAGTCAAGACAGATTACCCCAAAGACACTCAGGTTACACTTTAAAACTAACACATGATCAAGAACGAATTTTCAACCTAGTGTCTGATTGTTCAAGTTCCCACAATTTATGAGGGGAGTCAACATCGTTCATATTTATTGGCCAGAAGAGTCCTTGTCTGATTGCATGCCAGTTGTGCGTATCGTCTGTGCAGAAGTCGCACAAACGGGAAATTGGTCGTCGACCGTTTATCGTGTCTCTTTACCTTCCAACCAAGTGTACCGCTGACAACGTCGGGAACAACCTTTGTGACACCTTGAGTGCCCCGTTATAGCGAACTAAAAACGCAGACATCACTTTGGTTGCGAGGGGTCCGAATGCACAGGTGGATAAAAGTAACGCCTCCAAGACTGAGTGGAATGGTCAACTTTGATTGGACTTTGTATTTACGGATAACGGTGGACGATTTCTTCAGCCGTTTGTTGACCACATTTATATACTTCTGGCTGCAGGACGCCCGCAGCCACAGGACCAAACTGACGATATCAGCGTCAGTTACCGATGGCTTGGATAAGTAATCGACTGTCGCTTCTCTCTACTTTTCAGGGCCATGCAAAAAGCGGAAGACTAGCTTAGCAACTGAGAGACTCGTTGCTTCCAAAGCTGCATGCTTTTATCCGAACCACCTGGACTCCTCCAGCTTTTTCACCGTCTGGTGCAAATTCGTACTGGAGCAAGATCCCCATGTCTTGCACAGTGTTGAGGGTTTCGCTTGCCGCACGGCAGCACACCAACTTAACTCAAGAACTGAGTGCCGGGTAGTGGGACTGCTTGGTTCCCTTCCGCATCCCGTTCCTTGTTATCTTTCGCGTACGTGGTGACTTGTCGAGTTGCGAATGGCGGTGATTCCTCCTGTCGACGCAGCGTGTGTTTCTTACTCCAACAAGGAATTGCGGATTGTAGTTGAAAACCTTACACTACATGTGGACAGTGAATTCAGGGTTCAGTAATAAGACTAGTCATGAAAATTTTCGTTAAAAGACATCCAACCCTGCTAATGAGACAAGCACGGGTGTTTTTTGACTGTCGATGACGTGTTATTCAGATTAAACAGATGTTCATCTAGCCAGTTATTTGGGAAACGATAATATTTTCTTCAACAACGGATGATTCAGTACGTTTCGAGTTCGCCGGCTTCTCTCATGTGTGAGGTTATATCAGACAACAATGCACCAGTGCTTCCAAGTACTCAGCCGATTGACAGTAAATACTTTGAAGAGCCGAAGATAGGGCACCCCATGAGTCTAGCATTTCAGAGAAGTGGCCAGTCTCTTCATTGGGATCCTCTTGAAAGCGGTAACGGTCAGTGTTTTTGGACTGTCTGCCTAGTAAGGAGCGTTCGCCTAGACACATGTCACCCACAACCTATTTTTTCATGTCAACTCACCATGAAGCCGTTAAACAAGCCGTTTCAGATTTTGAAGATTCATAAATGCCTTCTGTGAAGTCACATATAAGGCTCCGTGTTGCCGAAAATATGCTGCTTCTTGCTTGATAGATAAAGGGTTCACAGAAGTCACGTGGTCACGCGTTGCCAAGTTTTTACCAACACCTCCATAGTGATTAATAAATTTTGTAGCGTCCAGGGGGTCCTAGAAAAGGCTGTTTCTTTTTGCCGAAGTTGTCTTCGTGAAACTACTCATGCTTTTTGTATTTACTCACTTTTTCAGGTCCCGAATCGTACAACATTCTGAGGCAAAACACTGACACCGAAGGTCAGCGGATTCTGGACAATCTCTACTTTATGGAATCGTCCATCATCCCTTCTTTGTTTGGTTTGAATGATTCTTCAGATCCCATCCGAATTACCCGGTGCGGTTATACTGGTGAGGATGGCTACGAGATTAGTGTCCCTGACAAACTCGCTTTGGAACTTGCCAATCGTATGATGGAAACCAGGCGTGTGAAACCTATCGGGTTGGCTGCGAGAGATACATTACGACTTGAAGCTGGCATGTGTCTGTATGGAAACGATCTATCCGAGAGTGTCACGCCGGTGGAGGCTTCACTCAGCTGGCTGGTGGGTGCGTTTTAACTTTTTTTTCGGATTGCAGCGTTAACTGTTTGTCGACCACCGTGGAATTTTCAGCTTGGAAAGACAAAACCTAAGTGGTCTGGTGACATGTTAATCTGTGAGAATCCGCATGTCAGATTCATTGTCTAAAGCGGAGTGTGCATTTTGGCGGGACAGTTCCTCTTGCTTAGCAATTGTTGAACTTACGCCAGCCTCTCTGTCTATACTTTCGGGTGATTGTGCAGTTGCTACATCGGTTTTGCCGGTGCTGGTGTAGTCCTAGGTTCACGAACGAAGGGTTCATTGCCCGAGTGCATAGCTGTAAACAGCCGACTCTGTGCTGTCTGATTTTCCACTTTCCTACAGCATATACTGAACGCCTTTTGTTTATAATGTTCATCTATGCATCAACGAACTGCAGCTCCGAATCATTGGAGCTTGATAAGCCACATGTTCGAGGACCATACCAGAGCCGACTATGAATCGCACCACAAGCGGCCTCCCCTGAGGACATTGATTTTAACTAGAGTGCGGTAACTGCGGTTATACGGGGCGCCGGAACCTCGGTTGTTTTGTTTTCGAGTGCGTGTACGGAAGCCATTGGATCTCAGAACGGTCACTACTTAATGCTAGACGCTTTATCCCCTCGGGCACAGAGTTGTGATCGATCTGGGGAACAGAAGAATCCAGTGCGGAATGCACGGAATTTGTTCTAGATAACCCACAAAGCATTCTCTGATAGGCTTTCCATAAGTTAGTCGAACGTAATGTTGGGAACTTAGTACATTATAATGACCAGCATTTTGATCACCAACAACCGTTTATTTGCAGTTTGCAGCTGTATCTGTGTCCACTCTCAGTTTGAGCATTTGATGAAGTATTAGTATTCCTTTCTGCCGTGAAATGCCACCTGACTGCTGGAACCAAGTGTTGTTGTCCTGCCTAAATTGTTCGTGCGTATTTGTGAATAAAAATACTGTTTTACTCAGATAATGTTGCTTCTTGCGCGGAATATCAGCCCGGTTTTTTTACCCTCATTGACTCGGTCCTCGAACTAATGGCACGCACTAAACCCATGTATCCGTTTTTGGACTCTTGCCTTACCGTTATCTGTGCGGAATCACATGTTTTTAATTGAAATAACAGAATGAACGCTGGTGGTATTTTGAAATTGAATACATTGTTCCATCTTCTCTCAGGTGTAACATTGCTCCCGTCGTTGATATACATGTCAGTTACTTTCAGAGTTTCGGTTATCACGACTCCCTATCTTGATTTTCACCACTGGATTGATGTGCACAAAAGTTTATATGCTCCTCCTCGCTAAATGCATTTCACTAAGTGAATTTTTTCCGACGTCAGGGAAGCGAAGACGCCAAGCATCTTCTGACCCCCCTATTCGCGGTGGCAAAAAAATATTGGCCCAGTTGAAAGACAAGGCGCAAGTCTCCGAAAGGCGGATTGGGATTGCTGGCGGAACAGGACCCCAAGCTAGAAGTGAGTGTTATGTGCCTTCTTAGTCATTTTTTCTCTGGAGGAGTGGTTCACGAATTTTATCTCCCGGAAGGTGCCAAGATTGCAGATACTACAAATGCCGTGGAATTTTACTTCTGAGGACTTCTGAAAACTTCTGACTTCCTTAGCAGTGCAGTTTTTCTCATCGTTCGCGTTCCATTCGATCATGTTCCTGGGAGGATGAGACAATAATACCACTGACTTAAACCTTCAGAGAATCAAGTATGCAGAACTTCGGTTTGGCTGGAAAATCGCTTACACAATATCCTAAAATGAATGAAGTGTTCGAAATTTACGCCAAGTGACCCACTGTGACCTACATGCATGGCCCACATATGAACCATACCTTGTTTCACCTGAACCATAGTCTCGACTCATCATCATCATCATGATAGTCAGTATGACATCAGTGTTCAACACTGATGCTTCCTTGCCGTACAGCCATGATTTATTTGAAAGCTTTATGGTGAAGAATAAAGGTGGACAGGGAAGGGACTTAGTGTTATCTTACTACAATCATTCCGAGGTGCCTACAACTCCGTACGCTCACTCAGTCAATGTGGATAGAAACTGACAACACGAACGCCATGGACAGTACAAATCACCTGTCGCGGAAAAGAGTGTGTTATTGTGATTTCATAGTTTTTTTCTTGACTGTGGACTGATAGACTGGGTAGGCTTCTAATGCCTTCGTATCCAAGACAACGTGCTGGTCCCACCCATTGTACAGTTACTGTCTTCGATTACCGACAGAATGTAAACATTCGTACCAGAGACTCCCTTGTGTAAGCTGATCTCAAACACCCGTTGGTCTGGCTTGACAGAGTATGAATGTCCTTGGTTTCCGTTGGCAATGACTTGTTTCAGGATATCTGAATTCCCAATCATCTCATCGCTTTCCACGTGTTACATCATCATCACCAGCTGTAAGAACCTCCAACTTGCCGTGCGGTTGTTCTAGCCGCCACACTTTCGTTGAGGTAGGTAGGAATCGCAGACGGTAGCCGACACAATTGATGCGTAAATACAGAAGCACATACTACACATTTATTTGGCATACACAAAGACATCGATCCGTGGTCCATCTCCAAACACGTATGGGACAGAGTCAAGATACTATTGCTGCTTCAACCATAGTTTATACTTCACTTGTGTGCATTTACTTGGCTTTAACCCTCAAGGTTTCTGGCGCCTAATTTACAACAGACCCTAGAGAGGCACATTGTAGATGTCACTGAGGTATCTAGAACCAAGGAGTTCCCGCTCTGAATTCGCTATTGTAGGACGCTTTTCATTACCGGATGTTTTGACCAATTTCAACAGAACTGTTTACGTACTATGATCCATTGTTTCGTACGTTCCTGTGATACGTGTAACGGTTATTCAGGTGTTTTCACTTTCGATCAATAGCTGTCTAGCGTCTAGTATCAGTCACATATACTCCGATTTTCTTCATCGGTTATACAATTCGTCAGACTCCAACTTATCCGTTCGACCAATCAAATAGTACTCGCGCGATGTAACGAAAATTCATATTAAAAACCGGTTTGTTTCGCAGCATTTGGAATTGGAAACCACCTCTCAGACAAACTACCATCTGTGCTCGACTAAGTGAAGCAAGTGGGATTACCTTATTGCAGAGCCAACCGTGTAGCTGTGTTTGGTCATTGGTTCTAACAAAGTTTTTTTTACGGCAAACAGATTTCGAACAGTCTGATAAAACACGAGGGTTTTCTTCACAGCCCGGAATTTCAGGGAGAAAAACAAAATTGTTTGGCGTATCAGAGAAAATCGTTAAGAAGGCCACTTTTACACTTGTTTTTTTCTGCTGTTAATCCAGTTAGGTATGATGAGTTCCACTTGTCATTTCCACGGGTTACACTATGTTTTGCACATCGATTGACGTTTTTATACCCAACTCGAGAATGCATCACATTAAGTCCGTTTCAGCAAGGGATGCCTGTTGACATGGCGTACGGATGTTAAAGGCTGCTACTTAGATCAGGTCTTTTGAGGTTAGTAGGTGATTGTTTTGGTTTATTTTTCTGGGCGATGGTTGAGAAACGGAACAATGGCTAGGGGGCTGGCAGATTGTTTGCTTGCACTCCATTGTACGATGTGTTGGGAGGAAACGAGGGGGAAGCCTGGTGAGCGAAGAGCTGCACAGTCAAATGATACTTCCCGGTTGCCCAGGTCGAAGAACGGGGTTTAGTTAAGGTACTCAATCTTGATCCTTACTCAAAAGTCTGAGCCACGAGGCAGTGGAGGATGTAGGGTTTTGTTCGGGGACCCTGCCTCTAGCGTCTGACTCAAAAGTCTGGACCGTGAGACAGCGGTTGTTAGGGTTTTCTTGGGGAACCCTTCCTGGAGCAAATGACTCAAGTCTGACCTACTTGGCTGTAGGGGACCGGCCCGGCCTGGTGGCGCAGGGAGCAAGGGCATTACTGCCTCACTCCTGGTGCGGCTGCCCACAGCAGATACCTTTTGAGCAGCACCGGGCTCTTTGGTGTTGAAAACATTTTGACCGTATTGAATAATGTGCCGACGGTCACGGCCAACCGTTGGACGATGGGAGTGTGCGTTTTTCGGGGTCGATTTTTTAACCCGTTCCTTCTCGGGGAAGACAACATCGCTGCTTCTATAAATATAGACATGCTGATTTCCTGGAGGAAACACCTTACCGCCTTCACATGACGATTTTACCTCCAGACCACCTCGTAATACGACTACTCGTAGTACAAAGACTCGCTATTCTTCGTCGGGCTGCTCCCCGTTGGCCTTGGCATGGTTGGACCTTTAGGAACTGAGTTGCATCCAGTATAGCCCGCAGCACAGAAGCCCGACTACCGCAACTAGGTGACATCTTAATGTCGTTGATTTTCATATGTGGAAGTAATATATGGTGTGTCATATCTTTTGATAGTTGCGCTGTGTTCCTTTACCTTCCTTCCAGTCTGTCCGGTCCTGAGATCAACTTCCTCAATATAGCGCCTTGTTTGTGGGCTACTAAGATTCCTTTTTGTTATAGTAGCCTTGCTGGGAATCTAAATATGTTCTTGATGTACGGAAGTACCAGTCGTTTTATTGGTTGATCTCGATGTTCCTGTTTTTGTCTTCAAACTTCTGAATAGCAAACAAATTGTCCAGCTCAGCAAACAAGCCTACAGTCATCATTACACCATGAGAAATCAACTTCCTATTCAGTCGTAGGTACATGTATTGGTTACAGGAACTTCCGATTTTCAGAACCATTCACTGAGTTCTGGGAGATTGTCGCGTCCAGGATAACAGAAATGGTGTTCTGTTGACACGAACCAATTTCTATCAACGGAACAGCACCAGTAGGACACACTAGATTTTTTCGGTCAACTTCGTTGATCCCAGGACCGAGGACGAGATTGTTCATAGTCGCTCACGTGAGCGTGATTACTGGAAATGACATCCATTGTATTAGAGTTGTCCTCAGGGAAAGTTTTCACAGCTGTCAATTGTTGCGCCCCTAACGAACACCAGTATTTTGTACTGGTTTATTGCTTCCTTTTGTGATTCTAGCATTAGGATGGAAGCACACACCACAGATTCATGTGAAGTCATATACTCGGTTGTAAATTAGAATGGTGCCAAGGTTGGGCTGCACTCACTCGACAAGCTCCAAATCCATAGAGAGATGTCGAGAATGTTTTCACCAACCCTGTAAATAACGCCGTGAAAAACTCATTGTTGCACAGCATGTTTATTAACCGCAACACCAGTCATGAGACTTGGAGCCCAACTTTACGAAGGCGAAAACCAGCCAGTGTGATAGCGTGAGGTTTTGTGGGAATCAGGTCGTGCTATCTTTTTATCTGTCTTCAGACTTCCTGGCGCATGAACAAGCTGGATAGTTAATAAGTAGGCCCCTGTTAAACTTTGAACTTCGGTCCAGCTGAACCCTGCAACAGTCTTTTTACTGCACCTTCACTTGGATAACAGCATAGAGTGATGCCATCCCGGTTTACAAATGGGTGCCCATTTCCACATATGCATCTCTTAACCAGCTTAGGGGCTAGCTGGGATCCACATTACACTACTACTTCAGTTCAAGTAGTGTAGCATCGTTCCGATTTCAGGTGAACGCATACAGTCCTTTCCAGGTCGCAAAAATTGACCTTACTTGTTTACCAAAGGACACGTTGTTGATGTAATCGTGTGGCTTTTCTTGAAAAACCTGGTCGGAATGACGACGGTAATTGCCATGGTCGTAATACCGTTCTGGTCATGGGTGTATGAGGTCTAAAAAACGTAAACGTATTTGCAAATCCTCATAATATCTGGACGGTTGGGCTTTATGTTTTAAACTATGGTGTCCAACACCAGTGGTCTGCTTGGCCACAAGTTTAGTGACACTTTCGATGACTGATGTTACTTCTCAATAAGTAGTCTGTGTCCTTACATATGTGTATTGTGTGTGATACCACTGTACATACAGGAATGTTTTCCCATTTTCTCCACAGCCGGCGCGAAAATCTTCAGTGACAAGATAGACGGGCCGGTTGGTCAGGTGACTAGTGGATGTCTATCACCAACGCTGGGTCGCAATATTGCGATGGCTTATGTCAAATCAGAATTCACCAACCCGGGCGAGAAGTTGCATGTGGAAATTCGCCAGAAGTTGTACCCATTTACAGTGACAAGTCTCCCTTTTGTGCCCAATCGCTATGTAAGACGTCCGAAGAATAACTGATGCAAGTGCTTTGTAGGAATTCAAAGTCTTTCCAATTTGATGCAACTTTTTTGTCATAAGGCCTATTTGTGCCCAGATTTTTTCGATTCTTGAGAGCTGATTCATTTTTTCAGACAAGTTGATTATTTTCTATCCTTATTTTGATTCGTGTGATTTTTGGATAAATTTCAACAACAAAGTGGCTTCCTTTTTCTGTTGGCCCTTCAATACCTAGTGCGGCGACATTATAGGCATCCAAAAAGAAAGTCCCTGTGGAAACGGAACCTCTGCATCTCTTCAGGGAGCTTCCCTTTGGAGATACTCACTTTTATAGACTGTCTTGTTTTACCGTACTCCGTTAACCGTGGAGTTCATAAGTGTATTCCAGTCATGTATGCTGGTCCAAACACGTCTGAAATGTCTGTCGCTTATAACGCAGGGAAACTCTACAGTGAGTCGCTTCTCAACCTCGCTCCCTTCTTGAATTGATAGACAGGTGCCTGGACTGACAAGATGTGCATGTATTCCGCAGTTGTCCGAGTGTTGCTTTCGGTCGGTATTCTACGGGACAAGTCGACGGCCCTAAATATAGTGTTTCTTCGCGCTGATGTATCCGAATTTCAATATTCGATCCACTCAAGAAAGCTTTGTTCTCTTTTCGAAGCGATTGTTGCCCAGAGATTCCCGGAGGACAGTCCATAACGTGGCAACGTGAAATAAAAGCGATTAGGATTAAGCTAAATCTTTGGCGTGGTTGAAACACGAAAGACAAGTCAGTGCCGTTCAGCCAGTCCGTGGTATTCATCCACGTCGCAGTTGCTGATTCTTTTCCTTAGGAGGGTTAGAACTTGCTACTTCTCGGAAGACAGTCTAAAAATCTACCTTCGGATGTAGCTACCTAAGTGTATCTTCTCAGTAAAAAAAAGTTACGGTTGGAAAAGTGGTTGAGAATGGACCATAGTCAGTTCAACACTAAAGCATCCCAAAAATCGACCACCTTCCAAAAACCACTGCTGTCAGATTCATGTCTTTGGTTTTGCGCTGTGGTGAATTAGTTTAACCTTCCAGGTTGCCTATAGCCTGTGAGCACTGGCTATGAAAAGCCAAGTGTAGAATATATACCTGAAGTTGATTCCTTGAATTCAAGGCCATTTATCAGTTACCGAAGATTATTTTCAGTCCACATGACAAGGTAAAACTGACGGAGGTCCTTTGTGTCCAGATTACCAACGCAAAAGGCTGTTTAAACATAACGGTCTATGTTTAAAAAATCATATTCACATCGGAAGGGATGCGAAATGCACGAAAATGCGCACGAAACAGAAATAATTTAAAACTAGAAATTACAAGAAAGTTGATCAAGGTGTACGGGAAGAAATTAATAAATGAATAGGAACTAGCGGCAAGTACATGTGCGAACGATATGTCAAAAGTCCTCTAACCAGGGTGTGGTGATTTTGGTGTCTGTTAGGTGCTCAGCGATGTACATATTTATTAAGATGTATTCACAGAGTTCACATTTCCCCTCCGCGGGATTCCAAAATACCGAAATATAACTAACAGCAGTTGAAGATATAAGTAGTGATAAAAGATGAACAGGTCTCCTTCATACCCTCAAAGTTGATCGAAACCGAAACCGTTAGAAATGCAGAGGGCACTTTTTGTGGAACTCAGTATGGAAAGCGGTGCGAATAACTATGGTTTGCGTCGAAGAGAAAAGAAGGCTTTCAGCGAGCGCCTACGTCCAGAGATGCTGGGTGATCCGGGACCTAAACTGCCTGTTTGGTAATCAGGATCAGGCAAAATGGTAGTCGGTTGGGAAGCGTGGCGTACTGTTTGGGCCATGGTCATCTTCTCCGCTGCATCGTTGATGGCATCTGTCCAACGTTGGAGTACACGGTCGTTTGCTGTTTGAATCAAGTACTCTCGTCCATCGGACAGTCTCAGGCGAAACACACATGGTCTTTTTGTATAATCAATAGCCGGCTGAGCAGTTGCTGATACCAAGTTGATCGGGGGTTCGTTGCGCAATGTTTCGTCGGGTTTTTGCCTCCGGCTCCGATAGTCTTTGTAGACAAACAGCTGACCACGATCAAGCACCATGTACAGAGGTACCCAACTTCGGCCCGCACTTTTTGTCCGTGGCACACCACCAACATCTACTTCGTGTTTCCGCACCACGGGTCCCTCTAAGCGTGGTATGCTACCAATAAGCTGCTCACCTGAGATTTGCGCCCGACTGATTGAAGAATGAGACACCGAACCAGGCTCCTGACTGCCCATTAAGGATCCTACCGTGAATCTAGAGCGACTACTACTCGAGCTGACGGAGTCACCTCTTCCTTGCTGACTTAAGGGAGATGCTTGTTGAACTGCAGAATGCCCTTTGCTGGGGATGACGCCCATTCGATTTGTTCTTTCAGAGCTTGATCTGGAAAATGATCGAATGTTGTGGAGAAAAATTGAACTATCTGACGAAAGGAGACGAGACTAGAAAGTTGTCCATTCGGGAAAGCCTAACTATGAGGGAACCAGGGTTGAGGATTTCACTAGCAAATGTATAACACGTGTGTTAGAAGTAATATAGACGCATGGATTGTAAACACCTAATTTATGCAATAACCCACCCGGAGTCCCGAACTCTCGACCTCCTGGCTAGTAGTTTGAACACTCAACCATTCGTCCAGATTCAGTGGCATTCTGAGAAGAACCCATTGCTAGTTTTCTATGCTATAGATCCGATTCCTGTCGGACCGAATGGTCCAAGTTTATTCTGAACAATCTTTGGACCGTGACACATGCAGCATGTGAACAGTACAACAACAGACTTATGAAGCTACGTTGGTTCAACACGAATCAATTCTTTTACACTATCACAATTCCGTATTAGCCAGAAAGGTAAGTAACCATGGTCATGGCCTGATGTCCCATGGCGAACATTTTGGCGCATGGACTACTAGTAAGCCGAAGCACAGTTTAAACAGTTGTCCACTACTTGTCGCAGAAAGTAGTTAGATAAGTATCTGAGGTATGGTCCAGCGCGCATAAATTACGCAACAGGGTATCTTAACGCAAGTTAAGTAGGATGACGGCGAAGAAGGCCTTAGGCATAACTGACCTGGAGAGTTGAGAACCACGTGAGCCAGCTGAGGAACTTGGCGTTGATCTGGGGGTGAACTCTCTTGATCGTCCTGAACCAACAATGTCAGTGTCCGCTGGAATTGTTTTGGGACTGGGTTCTTCTTGTAACGGACTCTTACTTGAACGACGGGTTTGCGGAGGTTGTGTTTCCCCTTCAGGTGGTGTACGTTGGTACGGTAATAATCGGACGTTATTGTCAGAAACTTCGCGAGTCGTTGGTTCAGGTACGCTCGTTCTCCGAGGATCACGCGAGGAACTTTCGATTGGGATGATGGATTCAGACGCCAGGCGATGAGTGACCTCTTTTGTCACCGACACTGGAGGTGCGGCTGGTTTCGGCTTCAGGACCATTTTGGCCGACGATACTTGGCGCTTATCAGACGGAACTTTCGCTTTTTCGGTATATGGAACACTGGTCTGCTCTTGTGAAACCGGCGGAATCGTGGAGACCTGCTGGGGAGCTGGGGTGGAGGATAACTGCGTCATCAAATCCGCGGTAACCCTGGTGGTTGTGGGTTGGGGCTGCGGTGATGGCTGGATACGCGGAGGTACGACCGATGGTCTAGGCGGCTTAGGACTACAAGATTCTGACGCCTTGGGATGGGATCTGATATATTGTGGCAGAAATTCCTTGACAACGTCGCGAATTTTATCCCTTTTCTCTTGTTCCCGCACGGATACCTCTTCCGGTTTCCACTCCATAGCACGTATCTCAAGCTTAAATGGAATGCAAGTACGTTGAAAATTGAAAAATTCGCACTTAACAGATGTATAGAAAGTCCATAAGTTAGTACTGAAAGAAACCAATGGCACGTACACATGAAGGCGCATATGACTGTTGGTAATGTGTTGTAATATTGGTAGCTCGGGGGCATTAGTTGGTAATTGATCAGGTAGCTGTTGATCTGCTCGCTGAGCTTGGCAATTGATTTGCAAAGGTTTCGTCACCATTCGAGGAGACGTCTTCAGTGCGCTGTTGGTTGGGTAGTCCCTCTCTTCGTGCCCAACCAACAGCGCACTGAGGACGTCTCCTCGAATGGTGACGAAACCTTTACTAATCAGTTGCCAAGCTCGGCGAACAGATCAACAGCTACCTGATCAATTACCAGCATATGACTGTACCCATTGTCGTTGCCAGCCTGGATATGAGAGATAGCAGTTATGTCCACTATCCGTCGATACATAACACTGACACGAAACAAGCAGAAAGTTTGCTGGATATTCGTTGACGGGACCTGATGCTGAGCTCAATCGGTAGCGGGGTGTTAAAGCCTTCGTTGGCCCTATGAATAAAATTTCAACCTACATCCTGGTTTCACCACCAGGAAACATGACAAAATGCGAAATGATTCGCCACCGCTGGTGACTGCGATAACAGTCGTTGCTCGGCATCTGTATCTAGCTCATCGCGTTAAGCGATGTATAAAGTTAACGAGGAAACTGTGACGATACCGAAGTAGCATTTTCCCAGGCTTGATTTCTTATAAAGTACTTATAAGAGGAACTCTTTTTACAGAGGGACAACCTCATCCATCGGTCACTGCTGAGCACCTCTGGTGGACCACCCAGCTAGTGGAATAGTGGGTAGAACAGAGCGAAACAGGATAGAATAGCAGAATATAAGACTCGGCGACTGCATCTATCTGATGAACTCGAAGAAGGGCGAAACCAGTCGTGGGCTCTCGAAGAATTCATAGCAACCTTGAGCGTAGTGTTCCGTTACGAAATGAGATATCTCGAATGTCCCACCAAATAAAATAGGGTGCAGCCTTTGTACAATACATCCGGTTGAAGAATATCACAAACGAGATTCAGCTGGGATTCTGTTGAATCTCCAGTTTTCAAATGAACGCAAATTGCATACAATTTGGGTACAATTATTTATACTGTATCTGCTGGGTGATTCGAGGAAATTGCCCACAATCTTCAGAACAACTGAGACTGTCGTACGTTCGCCTATTCAGCATGTGATGCTCGGCTCTCAGGCTGATGTGACCCGTTCGTTTACATGTGTGATCCACCAGGCATAACAGGGACCGGGAGGGTGTCACACAGCTTAGAGGGTTTCTAGCACCCGGAAACGCACTTTGAAACCGAAGTTAATCGTACTCAGGATGGCCCATCAATTTAAATAGTATTTTTGAGGCCAGAATTGCATAAAGGGTTGCCGAAGTACAGAATCTCATGCACCAAATTAGGCTTTCTGCAACGTTTTGATTTATTTTCATGAGTCACTTTAATAATCTATGGTCAGGTCGGGCTTCATGCCGCAAACCTTCAGATAACCCACAGTATACACAGATTGGTTAGTGCTTATGTTCAGACATAAGTACACAGTCAAGCAGATTGTTTGCTGATGGACTTGTTTTTGGATAGAATTTAATTTTTTTTATTTCCGGTTACTTTCTGGTAGGAACCAAAACTCCCCATACTGCCAACGAACTGCTTTGATGTGCAGACGGAAACTGGGTGTACGTCGTTCAAGAACAGCTTAACCGAAACCGGAAGTCGAACTGAGCATATAGTATCTTCAACGATGTATCACATTGGAACACCAAATTCAGAAATTGAGCCAGTCAGCCTTCAATGTTCTAGGGCCAAACCTTACGGAGGTTAACCAGAGGAAAAAGGGAAATAATAAAACCTGGTGGGTGGGTGTTTAAACGAAGACTAACGAAAAGACGAAGTGGACCGAGATCTCTAAATATGTCCACCATCAATAGAATCATCTGTTCGGATGCCTGATTTCACTTGCAGCATATGGTATTCGATAAACTGGCCTGAATAATGCGAAATGAGAAACACCAAGCTGTTTTCTTCGAATAGTCTGTTGATTCATTGTCCGTTACTGGCACACAATATGGTAGGCTTTTTCCTACCTCGAGGTGATCTGACTCCACTGAGATGCAGCCCACTGTGAGCGTGAAAACCGCTGGTAATACTCCTGTATGTTATCCCGAATCACAAGTACTCTCCGGAGTTGGAAGTAACTGACAGTTGATATAAGACAAGTGTTTTTTCTGCTTGAGTTGCACTACCCAGATTTCGCCCAAAAGAATTGTTCGGAAGACAAGATCGGTCACATGCATTAACGAACGACCGAATGTAACAAGCATGCGGTCCACTGTGGTTACCAACACTAATGAACCGGTCGGCCATTTGTGAGTATGACACAACCTCTATCATTGCACTGCGGCTAAGGTTGTTAGCCGGATCGTCGGGTCACCAGCAATTTCCTGGCCGATACGAGGACTGTTCACATAAACATCTGTTCACAAAATGATACTGGACTTACAAGGCCCCAATAGAAAGGCAAGTGCGATTCGTCGTTAGCTGCCGTTGCAAGAGTTCACAGGAAGTGAAGCAGCTGTGGAGCGATTCTATAAATCTAGGTCAAAGGAAGGACGTTTTAATAGTCTCAGTTGTCAGAGACAGTTAAGTCAACCCCATATGTCGAGAGGGTCGGTCTCATCCGGGGCGATCATGTACACCGCCAAAGCTGTATAAAACCACCGCACTCTTGAATATTATGGCTCCCTACCAAATTCTTGCAGAAGTTAATGGAACCTTTGAATTTAGTGGACAAGCAATCAGATCGAGGAGGAAGCTCCATCTCATAATCGGAACAGCCAAGGCACCGAATCGTTGCAGAGCAGCCGTGCATAGACATAAAAAACATGAAGCGTTCGCAGTAAATAAACCAGCCACGATTCTGTTCAAGTCAGACAAATTTGGATCACCCCATTGATAAGACTGGCCTTGTCATTCATTCAGTAACGGTGTGGAATATGCGGTTGGCAACAACCTCTTCTTTTGCCATGATTCTCTGGAGATTTTCGGTATTCTCAAAAAACCCGTGGTCGTGTCACGCAGGCAGAGCATATAGATGCGTTATGTTGGAATAATGTATCTGCAGCCTGCACCTCGGTGTATGCAAAGCAGAGGAAAGTTGTCGAGGTTGATCACATCTGTTTCCTTATGTTGTTTCCCACCCGATATAACTGACAGTTTGTTTCCGACAGAAAACGCTGCGGCACAGATGGGGTGCGGTGTTATTTTCTCGTAGCAGACCTTCTCACGAGAAAAATCCGCCTATTTTATCAAATGATTCACGCGAGACGCTACTCTATCCACACCATTAAGCCAACGATCTGGCCCAGGTTAGCCCAAGGTACATTCATATATTCTGGGTTTTCAAGTTTAGAATAGATCGAATCAGCTGTTGTANGTTGTAGGGAAAAATGCAAGCCTGATGACTCGTCCGTCCTGGACGCATGGAATATCTTATCCAATGAGTAAATCAGAAGTCGTAGTTCGGTTACATATTGGTACCGGCCACTAAAGTTTGAAGAATATCCTGAAGGACATAATGGGGAATTGAGTGGTATTGCTCCTACTTAGCCCGATTCGCCATTTCCCGTTCACTGAAACCCTTTTCTTCTGGGTGTGTGTACTTGTTCTTCTTCGCACATGGCTCTTCCGATGCACTAAAGCCCGTTTATGCGATAGCTCCCAACAGCCTAGTGAATTTCATCATGTTAGTGGTGTAATCGTACTTAGGAGATTCACTCGAGACCTGCAAGAACGATATCACAGTCGCATCCAAAGTGGAAGCCATCATCACAGGTATAGTTTTATAAATGAAGCTAGTTCCGTGGGACTATGTATAATCTGTTCAAAATGTGGAACTAATCATAGATCCAGTCCTTGAATCAACTTTTCGGTTTCTATTTAAAATTGTAAACTTTAACACTGAGAGATGAGAGGCAGTTTTGTATGTATTTAGCACGCCATGCTTAGCACTCACCATGCAAAGATCTTCACACATCCCTGGTCACGTCCTAAGCAGTATGAGCTTCATCGCTTGTGTTCATCACCGCCCGCAAGGAACTGACCAACGCTACTGTCTTTCTAAGCACATTTCAAGAAGCAAGGATGTACTTTTGTACACCAGAACTTCCGTCCATAAGGACTCAGTGAATCTCATTCCACTGAACCCAAAATGCTCCCTTTATCTTTTAGATGTGCCATTCGAGTATGCCATCTACATGAGTCGGTTTGGCTTGAATACTCTGTTTATCTAGGTGCGGCCAGGTCTCGAACTGGTAAATACTTTATTCATAGATACATTTGCACATTTTTGTGTGTCTGCGAATCATAAGGTTGCTGAAAACTCTTCGACAGCCCAAGACCGGTTTCGTCCTTCTCGGGGCTCATCAGGTAGCGCAGTCCCTGAGTTTTCATCAATCTTGTGTTTTAGTTGAATCCTAATCGCACAAAATTCGATAAACGCAGTTATTTGTATACCAACTTGGTTGTCATGAGAGACTCACCTGAATCCCATCTAAATTTCTCGTTTATGATCTCAACGAATGCGTTACACAAACGAAGAACTTTAGTTCTGCAACGGGCTGAAGAATAACGTGAGGACTTACCGTTGTTAACCTTTTGAGCGCATTGAACCGTTCGTTCGCTGTCACCAGCGTCTGCTCAAACGCATAATGAGCACCAAGTAGGGTTAAGGTTTCCGATAGCGTTTCCCCTAGCTGCCGTCTAGCTACTTCAAGCTGAAGTTCCTTTCCAGCCAGCCACGCCTCAGCGCTGGCTGCATCACGTGCGAATTGCCGTACTTCCAAGAGCAGGTGTAGTCGATCCCAGCGCTCCCTCCAGAGCTCTTGTACCAGCAGATGACCTGTAGCTAACTGGACACAACGTTCGCGAACTTCGCTCCGGGGCCCTGTGAGAGGATGTGAGGTATCCATACTCGGTGGGTCCAATTGCAATAAACGACGTCCCAAGTCTAAACAAGACTCGATACTTTTGGAACGCGCTTCCAATTCGTTATGGAGAATCGAATGGTCATTGATCAGGACCTCCACGCCACTCACATCCCTGCATAAAAGGAAGAGGTCGGATATTACAAAAGCCATTCGTGCGAAACGCGTCAAAACTATGGGACCAGGATGTCGAATCGAATGCCTCCTAATAGCAGCTTTAAAGCTCTTATAAATACTACTTAATTGGTAAAGAAAGAGATGCAGTTTGTGTGACCATTTTTTCACAGTGAATGCCATGTCCGACCGAGAACCTATATGGAGTAATTCTGAAAAAAAATTTACAGTGAAACTCTCTTCAACAGATCCGGTACAGTTTTGATGTGACATCAACCAAATTAGACGCACATTATAGGGTTAGGTTTTTCCTAAGTACAACCCTTCGACCCTGCTTACACGTCCAGTCCGCGACAGTTGCCGCACAAGATAAACAACATAGGGCCACTGACCTTGGACGTTCTTTCGCTTCCATCCGATCTCGAGCTGCTTCCAGCCACATAATCAACTCTTTTGCTGTTGTGAGAAACCTGTGGATTTGTCCTGCAGTATCTAGGAGACCTTTCCTCTCCGCGGCTAATGCGCACAGATGCTGCCAAGCTGCTTGCACCCGATCGTACCGGGCTTGGAGTTGTTCTGCCTGTGTGCTGGCGTAGCGCGGGAATAGGTGCCTCGCTTTGTTGGAAAGACGGCTGATTTGGTCACTAAAGCAAGCAATCTCTTGCTCCAGGTTCGCATGAGTTCGCTGAATCGTTGATAAGCCTTGCTTTTGCCCCGAGATCAAAGCGGAACTGGGTGCCTCCGGAAGATTTTTCAGTCGGAAATTGATGCATTCTTCCACATTCTTCCAGATAAAATAAAAAAAGCATATTCATGGGCATAACGAGTGAAGTGTATGGACAAACTGCAATCGCAACAATAATCGCCTCAAAAGCAGGTGAGGCATAGATATCGACGTAATTGTATTGATTTAGCTAGCTGAGTCATTATCGAGAAGGTCACACCTTAAGAGGAAATGCGGTAGATTCGTTCGATATGCAAGCGTATGCATTACGTAGATTGTGACAGTATAACGGTGGCCTAAAGAAAGTTGATGTAAAAGGTCATCACGTGATAGATCCAGAATCAAGTAAGCGTGCCAACGTGTCTGTTTTCATTCAAGCATCTCTGTTCAACAACGCGACGTAAGGCAAATGCTAAGGCTAATTCTACAGCCATAGCAAAGCCTTGGGAAGCAGCTGTGTGCAGCCCTCCAAAACCACCCGTGGGCAAGCTTCATAAAAGTGAGCTAACGCGATAACGGGGCACAGTCATCCCAGAAAGTCTTTTCTCACATCGAACCCTTCCAGCAGTGAAATGGTTGAACAGAACCAGTTCAACATAAAAAGTCAAACTGGTTACTTTGCAAGCATCTTCCAACCTAAAGAGCACTCAGTAGATTCCGTATTGAACCCTACCTGTCCGGCAGAAATAAGGATTTGTTGGTATTCCTACCCGATGACATTGACCAACGTGATGGTAAGTGACATTTCACCGGACGTTTGACGTTGCGAGTTTCTTCAAAGATTGTCATCCAGAATGCAAATGGTCGGTTACATAGTTGCTTGTATTCATGCCTGGGGCAGGTCCCCTTTCGCATGTTTCAGTGCTCATCCCGATGACGAACCCACATTGTCGTCCAAACTGGACGTTCCAATAGGACGTAGCCAATGCAAATGCAGCAAGTTCAAACAACGCTAGTCGAGTCGTAAAGGTAATGTAGAATAGCTGATCAAATAAGGGAATGTGAGAATAATTCAACCATGTTTACCGCCTCTTACTGCCCCTGTCTGCGCCAACTATTCGCCGAGCTACCACGTCTGAAGAATAATGTTGCTGCGTTGATGGGGCCCCGTTAACGGGCCCGAAATGGAAAAAAATCGAGCTGCGGAAAGAGGTCCCATTTATCGGGATTCATGCTGGGACTATCCTGTAGTTTTTTTTCACAACGACTGAGCCAAAACTGGCTGAAAAATGGAACAATCGAATATTCACTTCAAAGAAAATCGATAGAACGCCCCAAGGATTCATGTGTACATCGAGAGCGATCACTGTGAAGGGGATAACTGTCCGTGTAGATTAGAACATAGGCCAATTTGTTCGGTAGATATATGATCCAATGCAGTAGGCACCGTAATAATTTGCAGTATATTCAAGTTTGTTTTTGCCGTCTTCAATGGTTATTAAACCAGCAAACTCACTGTATGAAACTACGGTTTAAAATAAACGAACAGAATAACATGGTATTGAAAACCGGCTTTCTTTTTCATCAGTTTTTTAATGATCCATTTCACTAAATGCAAAACGTGGGGCTGTAGAGGATGACCGGAATAACAACTACAGCAGGACATATATGGGACATAATGTAATCACGTTGACTTGACACTGAGAAGAATGAGGAAACTGATCGATACAATCCAAATTTCAACTGGTCAACGCCCAGACCTGAAAGTGATCGGTACGGTGTACTAGGCAGCAGAGAGGATGCATGAGGGCGTAATGGCTGACAACCTCTTATTAGCTTACTCATCGTTGCTCACTTGCTGCGTCGAAAGATAGGAAGGGATGGAAACGCGCCCACGCCCAACACTAGTCGACCACACCATCAGTGACATCGGTTCGCCAAGGCAACCGACGTCGGGTGTATAGGCGTCGTGCAGAATTGATTATTCAGCGCTAGTAATGCCAGTTAGTAACTACATTAAAAATGTATCAGCAGGTTCTAATGAAATGATCAAAAGCAGAATGAATTGGGAATAATGAAAAAGGATACCCAGTCATAGACAGAAGCCGAAATCTCACATACAACTCCAGGCCAATGATGGAAACGATGTTTGTCACCGTGTACTTAAGGCGGGGTGGATTGTGTAAAACGCGTCAGGAGCCAAAATAAAGACAAATTACCAGAGTCAACAATGACTTGTTCAACCAAGTTCACAGTCCGGGATATGAGAGCATGTACCACGTGATGCAGTAGATTTTTGCTGAGGAACACGATAAGTATGACGGAATTCAATGGCTCAGCCTCATGGTAAGAGGGGTATGGGTCAATAAGTTCAGTGTTGTTCTGTATTCAAAGTGGTGAGGTGCTATTTAGTTGAACGGTAATCAAATCAAAAAGGTGGTCACAAATAGGTGGAGGATATCGGCTGGGATGTGCTCAAAGTCGCCACTATCTGACGATGACGGTACTGCTGACAATGATGATGGCGGTACTAACGACGATTGTGAACTCCTTTAACTCACAGTCGATGAAGTTCAAACGACAAGCCCGAGTTTGAACTCGCGTTTATAGGACGGATGACGAACCAGAACCGAATATCTCGAATGCCTCTGTCTAGTCTTCGATAACATGAAAGTATTTCATCCCTCGTGCTTTCCTCGGCGGCATGGCAGCTAGGCACAGCTGAATGATTATTTATTTCTATTATTAAGACGTTACAACTGGGTACCACTAGGTGAAACAATGCACGACTTGCTCAAACACCATTTTTCACAGAAAGATGGGTTAAATGTTCGCAGGATATTTTGGACCGACGTCCGCCGGTGGGCCTTGCTTGGACTGGTCACTGAAAACATGTTGCATTAATAGATGCTCGCACTTGACACATAACTGTATCGCACCCAGACCAAGCTGCTTAGAGCCTTCACGTCCCGTGGCCCAAATACCATCTGATATTCTGTCAAGAAATCCTCAAACAAAGTGCCTCGTCGGTGACAGTTTAGGAATAAAGTACGACTGAGTCTCCTTTTGTTGACAGACTTTCAGACAAAATAATTATCATTTCAAGAGTTGAATTTCTCATGCTTTTAGGCCTCAGTCTCTCCTAGCTATCACTTTACTCAAACCACTGTAATCAGAGGTACGAAGACCCATGGAGACTTAGAGATTTCCTACATCAAATCATATACTTCGTAAGCAGGAACGCCGGACCACGAGGTTTTCCTCTTGTCAATAATGTTTCATCACTTGCTACCTCAAATGGACCAATAGTTTTTTTCCCGAGGATATCATCTATACACTGGTGCAGTAGGTAGCTTGTTGCAGCTGAGCCAAATGATATGATTAGCCAAGATTGAAGGGAACGTGCTTAACGTTACAGACGACCTCTCAAGGAAACCATCAAATTTGTCTGCCATTATCCGGAGCACTGAGTTTTCGTGTCTACGCTCTATCCATGTAACACTGACAATCAACCAGGTCATTTGCTCGGTGGACGACGAGTGCAACAGTCTTGTGAATAGCGCAAATGGAGCCAGTCGGACGGTCCACGAGATATTAGGTAGATAGGCCTAACATGGACTGTCACAGTGTAAACAGGGTCCACAAAAGTATGGACTAAGTTTCGAATAGAACCAAGCTGGAACCGTCAGACAAAGAACACTAAATCATCAAATAGCAGTGAACGGAGGATACATCATTTTGTCGCTAATATAGACCAGCTGACAACTCTTGGGCACTCCGTCCAAAAGTAGCTCTGCAACCGTGCAGAACGATGATGCTACTTTGGATTTCCGCACGCATTATCATCACTGGACTTGACGCGTGCAGTTGTGTAGGCTTTCCCTATGGGAAAGTTTTTTAATGCGGACGGGAAACTGAACACCGTATACTGTATACACCATTTAGATGATTACTGACTAGTATGCTCGCCAAGCCTTCCAGACAATACGAAATCCTTTGGAAAATGTTTGGGACCGACTGGGTAGTCATCGTTTCAGATAGGTTTGGTAAACAATCGGTGGATTTACTGCTGGACACAAAAGCTTCGTCAGGCCAAGTGAGTAAGTCAGCAGGTTGATTGGGTTTTAAGGCAGTCGGGGAACCAATCAGTGAGATTTCTTAGGACTAGCCGACTTAATCAGTGTTGGGTGTTCAGTCTGATGTTCCTATTTGTTGGTTGGTGGGGACGACTAACATTTACGATAGATTGTTGAACCCGGATTTTTCGTCCTTGCTTTTTCAGTCTAGGTCACCTTAATGGGATATTCCTCTTGGGGTCGTTCACTCCTTTTTAGGCTTTCGTCTCAGTTGCCACTTAATTAAACCCACTGGGTATCTGATATCTTGAGGTCACTTCTTCACCTCAAGCTGTGCTGCTCTTCGGTCAACTTTCTCTGTGCACAGTGCTCTTACTCTCCTAAACATCGTTGAAACTATGCTAGCATATACTGCTTTTGGATGTGCTGAGGAGCAGTTTATGACCGCTTCACTATCTGTTGATTTCCGGTAAATAGTGGTTTTCAATTTCCCACCACGCTTATGTGTTATGCAGTCAAGGAAATGTAGTGTACCCGATGTGGACTATAGCTCCATGCTAAACTTAATTTGAGGGTCTAAATTATTAGGATATTGAAAGAATTTGTTTACCTTATCTCACTTTATCACAACGAACGTGTCATGTCAGAAAACCCTTCGCGGACCCTCGAATCCGTTCAAAGCTTTCTGTTCAAAGTCTTCCATGTACATGTTTTCGAAAGTCGGGGATAGTGATGATCCCATAGCTAAACTTGTTCTTGAGAGTATATATTTGAGTCAAAAACAAAATGACTGAGGTTTGGGCATAGTTTTATGCCTTCAACTGTCTCGTCTACGGAGAGTTGCGTTCGTCCTTGCAGCGTTGTGTGGAAGTAGCAAAAAGGTTTTCACACAATGCTGCTGAGAAACATATCGCTCTAATTACGAAATGACAGCTATGTATGTCCAGTTCAGTGAGTGAGAATGGAAATAGAAGGCTAGACGCCATCTGGGCGACTCTTAGAGTAAACAAATTTCCAACTGGGAAGTGTGGACGATTCATGTGTGTATGACCACTTCAACCACAGCACCAGCAAGTATGTGGCTACCATGGCAACGAGGCTGACTACCATAGAAAAAACATCCCATTACGCAACGAATAAGAACATTGCAGTCGTGCAATCTTTACACTAAGTTTGGTATCCGAAGCAGTACAGAGGAGTTATGGATCACGCTATTAACCGAGTTTCATAGTTAAAAGGCGGTCAAAAGCTATTAATCAAATAATGAAGTTTTGTCCACCATGGCCGATAGATCGATTCCCGATTAGCGCTATTTGTCTTCCCACATGTTGCCGAGATAGACTGTCTAATGAATAACCGATTCAGGCGTTTGTAGGTGGACCTAAGGGATTGTTCGACAACCAATGTTTGGACGTTTCCATGGTGCTTGAAGAAGTCAAGTGAACTGAGCGCGTTGGCAATACACGGTATTCTGGATCAATACCATTTCAGGTCAGGCCACATTTTCAAGCAAAGCATGTAGGCTTGGCAATTAGATCGAGTGGCGGCTCTACAAATAGGATTAAGTGTTTTTAGGGATTAGTAGATTTTCAGGACTGGATCACATGAGTCGAACCAAAGTGAGGCAACATGTGTCCCGATAATGTCTCATGTGTTACTCCGTGGCTAGCGATTGATTCGCATCCCAAAACAGTTCCATCCGAGTAAGAGACATTTTTCAGAAGGTTTAACCACCTGAGGTTTAACCAACCGAGTAGCGCGTTTGTTGGAGGTGTCGGAGTGGAAAGGGAAGATGAGTTCTTATGAGTTTCACCCTC
Organism: Opisthorchis viverrini; assembly: GCF_000715545.1. Lineage (NCBI taxonomy): Eukaryota > Metazoa > Platyhelminthes > Trematoda > Opisthorchiida > Opisthorchiidae > Opisthorchis > Opisthorchis viverrini. The sequence continues at coordinate 21,516 of NW_008752200.1, read as the reverse complement.
TTACTCGACATATCATTTGCGTATGCTGTGGTCGGCCGCTGCTCAGAGTGCTTGTTTGTTCTTAGGCGTAGCAACAGATGGTCTAGGTATAACGCAGCAGAAGAAGATAACAGTGATCAGGAAACGTTAGAGTGCTGGTGTTGCTCTTCGCGTTCCAGAGTGAGCTGCTATTGACGCTCTGTGTGCTTGACTGGATGAGTTGTAAGATAGTCACTAATAGCTGTAAACGGCGTTTACGCTATTAGTCACTCACTCAGATTGGCTGAGTGAACGTTTTGAGGGGTACGTACCGCTGGGGCTTGCACTAAACTAGCACTAGACTACTCCTTCTTCCCTATTTTCTTCTACTCTTCGTTCGACGGTTCCAGCAGGTTGACACGACTTGACTGAATGAGAGGATTAATGTCAACTTCAAGAAGAACCATAAACCCGGGTACAAAAAGAAATATACTGGATTCAGTAAATTTGCGTATAAAGCTGAAATACCGTATGCAACAAGCTGGATCTTTATTAAAGCATTGTCACGTAGCCAATCATGAATGCCATTTTCTCCCGGTCCTCTGCCTTGATAGGTAGTTGCTAGTATCCGGAACGCAAGTCAAACACCGTGAAATATCGAAATTGATAGAGGGAATAGAAAATCTCCGCAAATAAAGGCACATCCACAACCCGATTTACGGCCAGTTCATTCAAACGAAGGAAATCCACGCAAAACCTGTATTTGCCACTCGTCTTCCTTACAAGCACAACCAGAGAATTGTACGCACTATTGGCTTCCTCGATTATGCCATTTTTCAACATCTCTTGAATTCGTTCATGGATCTCCTCCCGTGGATGCAGCGGTAGCGGACGGGGACCACAAGGTCGAAAGCATTCATAAGAGAAGGGAATTTCGTGTTCAATCCACGGGCGGAAATCAAACGAATCTTCGCCTGTGAACAGTTCGGAGTATTCCTCGACCACGGAGTGTACTGACGGCAGGCTACGAGACGGAAGATTTCGGACATGCAGATCGCTCACGGCAGTGATTGGACAACCTTCAAGCTTGACTGCGCCATACATTGCAACCAGTTTTCCTCGCTTTGCGTCAGCCACGGATTCTGCGCTCTTGAGAAAATTTGCTCCCAAGATAGTCTGCTTTATGTCTTTGTCTTGGCTGATCAGGAACCTGTGCTGCACGGGCTTGTCACCTAGGCGCATTGAGTGCATTGATAATCCGTCAAGTTTCAGTCGGCATCCACACACTGCTCTCACGGCTAGCGTGCACGGTTTGCATTTAGCTCCGTTCCCTCTCCGGACCAGCGATACCCCTGTTCCTGTAGCAATTAGGCACAGCTCCTTCTTCCTGTCTATCTCGATAACGGCCTGTGTCATAGCCTGTCACTGCACTAATCGCCAGCCACCCGGAAAAGGAGGAGTAATCTGAGGTTTTATTATTTACAAGTGGTCGGTTACGAGAACATGGATTCCTGAAGTGGCCAGGCATGCCACACTTATGGCATCGGCGTGCCTCTGCGATTAGGTCTTGATGGCTGTAAGCTGTTCGGCTAGTTGGTCTACTTTGTACTTCAGGTCCTCCACTGGTGAATCCCTCCCGTTGTTCTGCGATTGCAGCATGGCAAGGGCGCCTCGGTCGATTCCCGTGTCAAATGCACCAGGTGCTCCACACTGAACTGGCCAGTTGCTCTCGCCAATCGCATATGGGCCCGAAGCGCAGGCAAAACACCTTCGACGAACTGGTCAGACAGCAACTGCTGGCGCGACACTCCGTCCAGTTCCGGAAAAGCCCAATTCAACGACTGATGCAGGCTGGCGAAGAACACCATGGGGTCGCCTCTAGGTCCGATCCTGGCTGTCTTGAACTGCCTCATAGCCTACCGGCGGTCGGCCGGTGTGCCGAACTCCGCTGCAAGAGCTGCCTTTGAGGTGGCCCAGTCCATCTTCCGAGGAACCCTCCTAGCCACATCCAGGGCCGTGTTCACATTGCCCCTGAGAAGGGTTTTTATCGCCGCTAATTTATTCCGGTCGGTCCCCAGTCCAGCCGCCTCCACAACCTCTTCGAAATCCTCCAGGAAGGCCTGCACATTCCCATATCCAAAAGGTTGTGGCCACGGGATCTTCATCCTTATCTTGGGGACGGCACCGAATGAAAGGAGGAAAGCCCTTCGCCGCAGAATTGTTTATTAGAAAACACGAACTAAACAGTTTCAGACTACTGGACAGGAAAGTAAAACTCTCATATGCACCTTGTTTTTAAAAAAATGAATATCCGTATACTTTTTGAACGCGTCTCCTTGAACTTTCCTGGATAATCGCCAACTCTCACGCAATTGTAAACGAATACAGCAAGGCAGTTCCACAAATTCCTTAGTAAATCCCACCTTCCTTTGGATCAAGGTAAAGTTACGAGGAAACCACATGCTACTCGCATGCCTCACCAGTAGTATCCATCGCTGCACCAGTAGCGTAATACACAACTTTCTCGTGTGGAGAGGCATGAACAGACAGTTAACTGGTCAACTGAATGTATGCTAGCCAACCGAACTGAGGGGCTCTGTAGAAAAAATCGTCCCAAATATGATGTATCAAATAAAAGGAATGATATCTGATTGTGATGATGAAGGAATTTCCTACCTTCGTCGCTTCTGGTAACAGTGAACTCATGGTTTAAAATAGATCGACCACCTGGCTTTGCCATGGAGGGTAGGTGGCTAACAGTTTTCGACTTATCTGGAAAGGATGACGTTGAAAGATACCAGCCAACCAGAATGAGAGCTCCACCCAGTACTGAAAGCCCCCATTTATTTTTACGTGATCATGCGTTGCTCTCTCACTATACACTTTCCACAGTGTTGTCGCTGGTTAATGGCAGAAGCCTATTTAGTTTTGGCTTGAAGACCGTGTGGAAATCGAGACAAACGTAATTTAGAACTGCGGCGAAAAAACGGAATGAAATTAAACAAAATGCAAAGTGATATCGAAGAGACACAGGAAGAAGCTAGGTTTAGAGGACCGAAACAGACTGTCCATCAGTAGAGGCGAGAGGGTGGAAAATTTTATTTCGTATATAAAAAACGCAAGAACTTCGAGCAGACTGACTCCTGTTTTGCTGTTGATTCTGAAGGCGGATGCGCACGATTCAATAAAGGCTGAGGTTCATGCTGAGCTAATCTTCAGAGTGACTTACGGTTGAGTCAAACGTACAAGTCAAGGGCTGTGCTAAATCCAAAAGCATTAACTGTATGTCGTTAGTTTACCTCCGATTCTGTTATGGAATCGCTACAGAGTACATTACTGAAGCACAAACTGGAAAAAAATGGGCTAACAAATGAAAACACTAATTATTTAGCTATAACACCTCAAGGGGGCGATCCTGCCATGCTCCGAGGAAAGCACGAGGCCTGGAACGTTGTCAGGCTGCCCAATCCTAGACAGCAACAGTAAAGATGCTGGTTTGGGCCCGAACCACGGACTTTTCGAATACTTAGTTCGTGCTTCAATCACTGAGCTATCTTACCATCAATTAACTGGTTGTTTAACCGGCTGACATCTACTGATCGGTGCCAAACCGTGTGAACCATTTTGTTTGTGCACCAAGCGATCGTGACCGAAAAACCCCTGAGTACATAAATAATTACACACGTAAAGCACATGTTGATACGAATAGGGATCCATCTGTTCGAAGCGTGGAAACTTCTCATAATATTCCAGTTCACGTATCTACCGAAGTCCGAGGTAACTTAGGCATGATTCTCATTGCTGTGAGATCTATGCAAGGAGCGAAAATTGCTTAGAATAACTAGTTCGTCTCTCAATACAAAGAAGTAACCCCCAGGTTGTGATCCGAACGAATGTTTGGCAACATATCTGAGAGGTGGCCTGTAGAAAAGGATGGTGATAGACTCACTTGACAGTCCCCAACAAAATGATGCATATCCCATGCGGCTTTTAGAAGCTGCTCTCGTGTTCCAATCAGTTCCAGTAGGTCTGCCCATGCTTCATTCACTGAATCTTTGGCGGCTGCAATGTCCGCTGCACCTGGATGACCTTGAGTGATTAGTCGAACACACTGGTCATTTGCCAGAGCAATACGACCAGTTCCATCGGGAACGGTCACTCGTGTGAAATTTAAAAACCGGTCGCGAAGTGCGCAACATTGATCAATGTCGGTTCCGACCTCGTGGCTCCCAGCAATAACCGACTTCTCTGCAATCCAGGCCTGAAAAGAAGTAAATGAAGAAGCATAGGTGGTTGTAGTAGGATATGCTCTAATAACATGAGGGAGGTTTGTGAGTTATTGGCACTACAGCTACATAGGTTTTACTGTCCGCCATGAGATAAAATGCCAAAATATCCATCCCGATTAGTCTGTCCTTGCCACCTTACAACCAAACATGTTCAGCTGGGGCACGACATACAAAGAAAATTTGCCAACGGAAACTCATAATCATCAACGTGAACAGCCAGGCCAACAGTATTCGGAACTTAAATGGGATAAATCTTGTTTGAGGATCATGAAACTTCCATTGAGTACGGTTCTTTGGATCTAAGACTTGGGTATTGAAGAGTAGTAAGGGTTCAAAGAGTAGCATCCAGGCCTGTTATGTTGATCCTATCAAATCCGGTGCATGGTGCACACAGTTGGTGAGCTCGGGTACCCAGCGTTAGCGTATCGACTGCAAGGACACGACCATTGAATATGCACTGCTGTTGAGCTCTAATAAGAGCGAAACTCGAGTCCAGTGCTTCCCCCTCTGGTATAGAGGGTGACGTATGAACAATACATATCCGGCAAACCCCACAACAGATATCTCAACTTATTGTTTCTCGGTGAATGTGATTCAGAACCTCGAATTTCTGTTTCATTCTTCCCGTGAAGTTGAAAGTATGGAAACAAATAAACGTCCCATTTACCAGTATGGTTAGATTCAAACTAAAGGGAAGATCCATTCAGTTGAAGGAACGAAACTAAAATAACAACGCGTTCACGGCTACTCGCTGCTTGCCTAAATCCCTTACAACGAAAATGGCAGTTTTAGAAAATGCTAGTATGGCGTGAGGAGACAACTGAAACGGTGCAAGGTACTGAAACAATGTGTCGAAATATTGGTAGTTCGGGTGTGTGTGTGTGGTGGTAGTGGTGGTTGATCCATTCACCTGTTTGTAAGCCGATTGCCAACCTCGGCGAACAGATCATCATCATCAAAGACAGCAACACCAGTGTTGGCACTGATCTCTTTCACGCCCTTCTGCCAAGTCATGTGCTGTCCACCTCGCGGTTTGCGCCATCCTGAAGGAGGCACGAAGAATAACATTCGTCTCGGTAGACGGTGTTTCGGCATGCGTAGCACATGACCGAGCCATCGTAGTCGATGATGCTGGATGTTTTCCCGGATTGATGTGCCTGCGGCACAATCAAATACCCGTTTTCTAATAAGATCAACTACGATCCGATTAACCAACAAGGCACTGAATCTACTCAAAAAGTAAGGTGGGCGATCAAAGCGCTTACCTCCAAGTCTGAAATTTCTAGGATCAGCTTGTATTTGGAGACACCGAAGACGAGTAACAATTTGCGATCGTTAGACAACTCCACTAAATCTGCGAAGGTACGCTGCACACGGGACTGACCAGACTGGATTATTTGCTCAAACATATCTGCGTGTTTTGCGATGGACTTTTGTTTATCCGTGATGGATGCTGCATCTGAACGCAGCTGGTTTATTTGGGAACGAATGACGCGACCACGATTCCGTAACTCGTTGATTTGCGCCTGCCATTGTCCGATGGTTGTCACACGACTGAGATGTTGTCGCAACATGGAATTGGCAGTCTGTTCATTCTGTTGTGATAAACAATTTGAGGAGATTTAGCAAGAAAACCATTATGGAATGGGGGCAGATTGTCGCACTTATACTGCGGAATAAATTAATCTATGAAAATATGGAATAGTTGAAGCTAAGGGTTTAAGAAAGCCACCAAAATACGGCCAGCTGAAATGAAGGAACTCACCTTGGGTGGCTCTACTGCTTGAACATACAATTCTTGTTCCAAAATCCAGGCCTCGATTTCACGAATATCCAGCGCAAACTTGCAGATCAGCTCCAACGTTTCAAGCTCGTTACGAAGGCGATTTAGTTCACACTCCAATATAGACCAGTTGCCTCGTATTTCTTCGATGACATCCACGAACTTTTTGGCCTGCCCATCCAGTGAAGCCTGTCCTCTATCTCCACAGTAGTTTTTTTCGGCAGTCTGAAAGTGACATCAAAATGAGGGATTTAATACGAACTATGCAATGTAACACTGAAGTCCTGCTCGGCCCTAGGTTTGACTAAATGAAGTATGGTGACAGAAATACGGGTCCGTGAGAATGGCCAGAACAGCCAAATTCAGCAGCAAAATTAAGTCTATGATAACTTTCTTGTACAACCGACAATACCCGAAGGACAGTTTCTCTGTGGCTTTCAGGTTTAGGTGCAACAAGGAACGAGCATGCGTCAAAATACGAAAGAAAGGCGGGGATTAAGACCTTATCCAACAGTCTACCCGTAAGCGAGGTAATTGGGCCCCGTGTAATACACTGTTCTACAGTTTACGGTTGTTCTAACAATTCGTACGCGAATTCAAGAGTTGTTCGCTGGGATACCGGGCAGTTGCATCACGTAGACGTAGTCAGGTGAAATGTTTTTTCAGGAAATTTTCTCGGATTGCACAAATAAATCAGATATCTCTATTCCGACCGATAACACATTGCTCATTTGATAGAAAATTAGAGCGCATACACCAAGGTTCCTATACCAGATGCATCTGTGAAATGCGTTGTCTTCCGAACGGAACTAATAAGAGACCATTCCGCTGTAGCATCCTTTCAGTGCCAGGGCTGTCAACGAAATGAAGTACGAGGGTTGAGACACAACCAAGTTGCCCAAACCTAGACAAGAGCACGGCTCGAACAACGGAACTTCCAGTCAGTAAGTTTGCGCCTTAAACACTAGGTTATCTTGAGCCCATATAGACTAATTTAGTCACGTATAGCGAATCCTTTTAATACGGAGACTGTATACTATATTGTCATGTTTGCATCGCGTGAATTTTCGCTCAAATTACGTCAAGTAGCAGAATGGGGATCCAAATCGAGGTAGCTTCAAGTGCATCGTCACTTTGCAACTTAATATGGAGTGATAAAACAGAAGAGGGACATACTTCACAAAGAATCTTCATTCTTGGTCGTCGGTTGTCCGTCTCAAGTTGATGGCTTTTCAACTGACGTCTCAGCCTTTGAATTTGCAGCAGATGTTGTCCAGTAAAAAGGTTACTTGGTTGCAAGCTTGTGATCATCGACTCCGGTATGAGACGAATTTGTGCGCACTTTTCACGAACCCAAGTTGCCTCAAGAGAAAGGTCCAAATACATTTGAGACGCATCTTTCAGCCTCTGTAACCTATTTTGTTCTTCATCAAGGCGAGTTTTGAGTTGGCCCAGCCCAGTTTCCAAATGCTTCACAGAAACTTCGAGGGCATGTTTTCGGTCCGGGGTTTCCGTGTGATCCACTGCAACCTGAATGCATAAAAGGTTACTTGAGATTCACGGGTTGCGCTAGATGGCAAATTGGCTAATTACCAATAAAAGAGCTAGCCAGGTTCACCCATTTTTACCGAAGAAACTGATGAGTAGGTGCACCAAGATACATGCACTCAATGAGTCGGCTCAAGTATGGTAACGCCAGATTTTTGCAGTCCGAAAAAAAAACAGTTTAATCAGTTGCGTAGGCCAAGTGTCTAGCACAAGACAGTCATAACTTACAATCTTTTTCCTAATAATTCCCTAGACCGAAGTGTCCCGATAATCGAAACGTTGGACTACATTACGCATTGGAAACAATATTTCTGTTATCACAAAGGAAACTACACACAAGGTTGCTGAAAACTCTCCGACAGCCTACGACCGGTTTCGCCCTTCTTTGGACTCATCAGGTAGGTACAGTTTCCGTCAAACTTATGTTCTACTTGAACCCAAATTGCAAATCAGTTTGGTTTTCACGAGAGACTCAACTGAATCTCTCGTTTATAATATTCTGCAACTGAATGTCTTGCACACAGGCTGCCTCGTGTTTCATATTCGAGATATCGCAGTATATTTTCACAAAGGAAACTACTCAGTTGAGTCTCCCGTGAAAACCAGATTGATTTGCAAATGATTATTCAAAAACATTTGTTATTTTCACATTGTTATGGAGGAGGGGCTTCCGCTTCTTCTGAGTGGTTATATGTATACGAGGACACAGCAGTATCCAATCAATATCTGTAAGGAAGCTGCCAGGGCTTTTATAACGAAAACTCTGGTGATCTTTGACCTCACAAAAGACTCCTAAACTTTTTCATAAAGGAAACTACTCATAAGGTTGCTGAAAACTCTTCGACAGCCCACGACCGGTTTCGCCCTTCTTGGGGTTCATCAGGTAGGCCCAGTCCCCGAGTTTCCGTCAACCTTATGATCTAGTTGAACCCAGATTGCACTGTTTTCGAGAAATACACTCATTTGTAAATCAATTTGGTTTTCACGGGAGACTCAATTGAATCTCTCGTTTATGATGTCCTCCAGCTGAATATGCTGCACACAGGCCGCCTCATGATTCAGTTGGCACGATATTCGAGATATCGCGGTATATTTTCATAAAGGAAGACACTCACAAGGTTGCTAAAAACTCCTCGACAGCCCATGACCGGTTTCGCCCAAATAGGGGCTCATCAGGTAGGCGCAGTCCCCGAGTCTCCGTCAACCTTGTGATCCACTAGCGATATCTCGAATATCGTGCCAACTGAAACATGAGGCGGCCTGTGTGCGGCATATTCAGCTGCAGGACATCATAAACGAGAGATTCAATTGAGTCTCGCGTGAGTTGTAAATGAGTGTATTTCTCGAAGACTCCTAAACTTCATCAGACGTTTTTTCCATGGTCCCAAACGAGTATCTCGTGTTGTTGGGAAAAGTGAATGGCCTCGGTTAACACCAGTGTTCATCTCTTATTTGTTTCTGTCTCGTTTTTCAGGACGCAAATGTCATCACCCTCCTCACTCTCAGCTGACTCAAACAGCTTCATTTATTCTAAACGGGACTCGGTTTGTGACAGAAAACGACAAATTAATGTGTAATCTTCAGAAATCGTGGTTGGAATTTGAGTACCAATTTTCATCTTATATTAGATGGTTCCAGAGAACTTTCGCTAAACTGGCTTCTCTACTAGCAGCATCTCAAAAAGTTCCACCACCTGCTGTGCATATAGTGACTTGATTGATCACCCTCCCAGTAGCTGTGATGATGTTCACTGAAATTAGTTGGTCGCGGGAAAAGATTCTGCGATAGGTGACTGTCACACTGTGACAACTGCCAGAATCGGCGGGTTAGCAAACAAACTTAGGATCTAGATTATACCTTCAGAATGCATGGTTCAATATGCGGGCACATGCATCAGCCATGTGGTCTTGATGTATTCCCTAATTCAGATATAATATCGTTGTTCAGCTATATTGACCGACTTTAGAACGGTTTCGAAGGCCATTTATGAGTCAGGTTAAGCTTCCTAGTTCAAATAGCCACACCCCATTTCGGTATGGTTTATCGGGTGGTGATAAGTAACAAAAGCAAACAGAATATGCATGTCCGCGTCGTGAAGGAATTAAGGTCACTTACAGAGCCCGACTGTGACAGAGATCACTTTTTGCATTCTTTAAGGGCGAGCAAGTCTATCAGTTGAAAAGGAGAGCGTATACATAAGAGGATAACAGAGCATATATTCAGTCGTATTCAGCACAGTTTAGTCGAAATAAAACCCGTCGGCTCACGCGCAACTTGTCCAAACACGACTTGTGTTCCGTTAATTGCTTGATCTCCTTCGCATGGGCATTCAGCGACTGCTGCAGTGATGTTATGCACGATGGGTCAGGGATTAGTTGCTGCGCTCCATCTCGCTGATCAGCCTCTCTCATCCGGTCGTTCAACCAAACCATAGTCTTTTGCATTTCTTCTGTTAATATCTTCTCTAAACAGAGAGAGATAGAATGGAACGGATTGGATGCACCGTTGGCGAGGAATGATTATTCATCAAAAACATCGATGATTGCCAGTCATACTGAATGCATCGTTGAATACCTGGTCAGAATTCACAGAAGTTTCCAAATACACCGGCGAAAAGTGCAAACGAAATGGGGACTAGAACAAATTTATCGTTGGCCTCAACCGTTTTCGTGACAGTTCCATTGTCGAAAGTACAACACAAACGCCGATAAAGGGCGGTAAGACTAGGCAAAAGTTCAAAGGATGCTCCACAGCCCTGGTGCATAAGTTTACCGCCATCAATACCCAATCACACTAGGCTTAAACTTACGCAAACGTGAGTGAGGCTACAACTGCATTGTTCAGTACTTTCTGAACTAGGGTCAAATCAGCCCTATATGGATGGCGGCATGTACGTCAACGCCCAAACCCACAATAAATGGGCATGCGGATTTACATAACCAATGCACTTTAGTCTTCTCAAGTAACTCCTCCCAATATCTTCGGGAAACAACAAAACTCACGGCGCATTCAAGGTCAACGAAAGAAAAGCTGATGTCACATGTCCGGACAGGTTGTGAACTTGTACGAAATGCGGCAACTATATTGAACTCTGTAACTATCGGAAAGTTTCTACAACTGCGGTTGAACCATAGAAAAAACATTTCTCAAGAAAAATTCACCGAATTTCACATCCGCAAGTACTGAGATTTTGCAAGTGACGGAATATTCAACCTTTTTGTTACAGGGCGCGAAGTCGATTGAAAACCAAAAAGTGATGACGACTAAGTTACATGAGCACGCCCATTATTTGATCTCAGATTGGGTACTGATTAACCGAGAATGGCTACTTTATGACTGGTAATCACATCCACCTGACGTAAACACAAAAGAAACAGAAGGAATTAAAATGTTTGTTGGAATCTTCAGTATTATTATATTATATATCCCCGGAGGTCCTCACAGTATTCCTTACCCCATCACCCCAGAGTGATTATATTGGTTCAGTCAGCGTATCTGCCTACTTTGTTTACCCTGCGTCAATTATATGTAATCAGGAGTGAACGATGGGACTAGCTATACTTTTGTGTGAAAATTAGGTCCCATTTGAATCACGTCAAGTGTGAGTGATGTTCGCCACGACTCATAATGCCGGACGAGCGGTTTAACAAATTGTGGAGACTCTCACCCAGCACAGGACCACCGTTCGATGTTGAAATCGGTTGAATGGACGACAAGTGCGCACGTAACATTCTAAGGAATTTCCAGTCCTCAGGGCTGATGATCGTAACAGTGCTACGACATTGTCAAGTGTTTGTATATTGTTGATCCGGTTTTATTCCGCTTAGCTGACTTTAGGAATCATATAGCGACCAGGGCTACGGACGATTCACCAGACAGTTCATGTACGTAACTGTCTTCCATATCCGTCCCTCCCCAATTTTCAAGGACTGCAATGAAAAAATCGCGTCACACGAAAGGCCATTGTGAGCCTGCTTGAATGTCCTCATGTAATGTTGTTTCGCATGAACTCACCGCAGAAATGACGTTGTAACGTGAGGGTATTGGTGTGGATGAATATAAGCAGTTTGTTTGTTTCCTTAGACGTTGGTGTTCCACTCCTTGCGGTTATTTTTTGCTACCGCAGTACGGTTCAAACTGGAAACTACCGAGCGCGTCATATGCCGCAAATGTCACCGGTCAACAATTACAAAAAGACAAACTGAAACCGCTCTCCATGAAGAAAATTGTCGTGGCCTTCCAGTGTGGCCCACTGTCAGCACAAAATGTTTTGAGTCTTCTCAAATTGGATGAGCTATTCGAGAACCGGTAGGCCGCACGAAGTTTATAACCTAATGAAATCAGCAAGTGATTCAGTGGTTCACAAACGATCTTACCGAAGTATGACTGTTTATGCGTCTCGATGACCCAGTAAGCCATACTCTGGTTTGTCTGCGTGATAAGTTTATTCCACGTCTGGCATAGCACGATGCCATCAGTAACCTGCGCCACCCATATTTCAATATTATCTCTGGATTAGGTTCTTATTCCAATTAACAATCACATTGTAGTATGTTTAAGCTAATAATATCAGTTTTACCAATTCACTACTATCATACTACATCCACTGCGTCGCTTCCGTTTATCAGACCTTGGTTATCTGTTCCTGTTGCAATCTCTAATGCGCAAACTCTTCAGCAAAACAGCCGGACTTGCTTGTTGCTCTAGCACGGACTTTTGGCATTTTATCAATCTAAATTTGTTGCACTTTCGAGGCTCGAATGTAAGCACTAAATACGATGATTGGATCCACGAAAAAATTGTCACCTAGGCTTTCTGGCACTGTCGAAACTGCTTAGGAAAGCTGCACCGGCTCTCTTATAGTTCTTAACTGCAGGGTAACAGGGTCGTTGCAAGACATCGATCGCCCTAAACACGAGTACATCCTGAAATTTCACGCAGTGTAATGCCACCTCTCCCCCAGTGTAGCACCATGCAAGCGTTACTGGAAACCCCTATAAACACCCCGTTAAGGTGTACGGCCAACAGTTTGAAAGATATATTTTGACCAACTGATGGTCCTACTATTTTTCAAGGAAAGTTCCGACATTGTCCAGGTAGTCGGATAACTCAACACACAACGAGGACGTCAGAGAAGCGGAGTAGAGACCTGACTAGCTAGGACTCAAGACGTTATGGTGATTGTCTTCTTACGAAACACTAAGTGCCTCTCAACGGCACTCGTTTTGGACGCAGTAAATGCGGCTGCATTATCTGGCACACCTATTAACTAACAACCGGGAGGCTCTATTGAACACAGAGTCATAAGCTTTCAAGGATTAGGCTTTGTGCTTGATACAATATGTCGAGCTTTCTAGAAGATACACTCACATCATGCTCTCGTCCGTTCGGGGAAATTTCAGGGACATTGAGAAGCAAAGTTTCGGAAACCTTGTGGCCAAACAAGCTTAGCAGAGAAACCCATACGGAGCTTTAAAAACTGCATTTTTGGGGTATGTTAGTCGTAACCGAGTTGAGATGAAGTCTCCGTGCATACGACAGGAAACTTGGTGTGGGTGTTTCTGAGAACCCATCAAACAATTACTGAACTTCAGAACTCTCATTGTTGCTCCTCTGTGCCTGACGTCCAATCGCATTCATTACAGCGAGTTCATCGGTTCGTATCCCTAGTGCTTCCGGGATCTCATGCAACACGATCGAGTGCGCCTATATCCAGACGATACACATCTAGAGACTTTTGTGCCTCAAAGGAGACAGAAAAGAGTTTGCCTAATGAAGAAGCTAAACCTGACCGAGTAAAAACATAGGAGAACAAATGGAATCGGTAGAACCCAAACACGCAACACCATCAAAAGCAAGAACCATCTATTCCAACACTGTGACTCGGATTCTGGTGTTCATTTCAGTGCTGTCTTCCGCGAAGATTCTTGTCAATAAAGGAGCAATTTGTGAGAGAATGAAAAACAGTTTAAAGAGAGATCCAAGGCAGTGACGGTATGCAATGCTACTACCGTTTATGGCGCATGAATGCAAATAATCTAGTTGCTACAAAAATCTTGACATTAGTCCCTTCGAGATGCAAAAAAATACACGGATAAATAAAACTGTACGTGTAGTTCGGTCCCATAGACCAAAGAACGACATGACTGAACAAACCAGATAAGTCGTTATTCGCGTTGACAACCGCGTGTCTCACCCGAAAATTGGGATGATTCAGATCGAATTACAGCTTTATTTTTCCACCACTACAAAGTGCAACCACTGGATGCTATAGTCATTCAGGCTAAGCTCCTACAGGAGGCGCCTTCGGAAAGCACATAGTGAATAGAATGGAGGGTGTCTGTTTCGAATGGTTCATCTATTATAGACAACGTATTCAGTGGGGTTCCGGGTGAGGCACCCATCAAAACCAAGTTGGCACGCAGATGAGTGTATAAGTCAAATTTCGTGCAATTTGGGTTCGAGTAGAATATGAGGTTGACAGAAGCCCGAGGAATGCGCCTACCTTATGAGCCCCAACAAGGCAGAAACTGGCAGTGGGCTGTCGAATAGTGTATTAAATTTGTCTGTTCTATTTTTACCATAAGCTAGCTCAGCGGAGTTCACGTTTTCAGTTTAAACAATCTTGAGAGGATGTCTCAGTCAAGGATGTCTGGCCAAGATCGGCTTTAAAAGTGGTGGTCTAGCACACGGAAGTGCAGCCTTCCATGAAGATGATAATCATAAGGGAATCATTAATGTGTGTCTAAGAAAGAAAAACTGCGATGATAATGCAGGTCTCGTCAAATATACCGTTTTAACCTCATTTTGACAAGGGACGAGAAGTGTGGGGAACGAAGATAACTCAATAAAGGAGAAGAATGGACATGGACTGGCACTAGAAGTGATACTTGAAACCAGTAACTGTTTACGCAGAATGGATTCGGTTGTATTCACTCATGAACAAGTTACGCATTCTTCCGGCGACAGACTCTATCCAACAAAAGTACCGTCAACTTCGGGCAGCCAAACCATCACTACAAAGAAACGTTAAGTCCATCCTTTACTCATTAATCCTCCCAATATCTTCGGGAAACAACAAAACTCACGGCGCATTCAAGGTCAACGAAAGAAAAGCTGATGTCACATGTCCGGACAGGTTGTGAACTTGTACGAAATGCGGCAACTATATTGAACTCTGTAACTATCGGAAAGTTTCTACAACTGCGGTTGAACCATAGAAAAAACATTTCTCAAGAAAAATTCACCGAATTTCACATCCGCAAGTACTGAGATTTTGCAAGTGACGGAATATTCAACCTTTTTGTTACAGGGCGCGAAGTCGATTGAAAACCAAAAAGTGATGACGACTAAGTTACATGAGCACGCCCATTATTTGATCTCAGATTGGGTACTGATTAACCGAGAATGGCTACTTTATGACTGGTAATCACATCCACCTGACGTAAACACAAAAGAAACAGAAGGAATTAAAATGTTTGTTGGAATCTTCAGTATTATTATATTATATATCCCCGGAGGTCCTCACAGTATTCCTTACCCCATCACCCCAGAGTGATTATATTGGTTCAGTCAGCGTATCTGCCTACTTTGTTTACCCTGCGTCAATTATATGTAATCAGGAGTGAACGATGGGACTAGCTATACTTTTGTGTGAAAATTAGGTCCCATTTGAATCACGTCAAGTGTGAGTGATGTTCGCCACGACTCATAATGCCGGACGAGCGGTTTAACAAATTGTGGAGACTCTCACCCAGCACAGGACCACCGTTCGATGTTGAAATCGGTTGAATGGACGACAAGTGCGCACGTAACATTCTAAGGAATTTCCAGTCCTCAGGGCTGATGATCGTAACAGTGCTACGACATTGTCAAGTGTTTGTATATTGTTGATCCGGTTTTATTCCGCTTAGCTGACTTTAGGAATCATATAGCGACCAGGGCTACGGACGATTCACCAGACAGTTCATGTACGTAACTGTCTTCCATATCCGTCCCTCCCCAATTTTCAAGGACTGCAATGAAAAAATCGCGTCACACGAAAGGCCATTGTGAGCCTGCTTGAATGTCCTCATGTAATGTTGTTTCGCATGAACTCACCGCAGAAATGACGTTGTAACGTGAGGGTATTGGTGTGGATGAATATAAGCAGTTTGTTTGTTTCCTTAGACGTTGGTGTTCCACTCCTTGCGGTTATTTTTTGCTACCGCAGTACGGTTCAAACTGGAAACTACCGAGCGCGTCATATGCCGCAAATGTCACCGGTCAACAATTACAAAAAGACAAACTGAAACCGCTCTCCATGAAGAAAATTGTCGTGGCCTTCCAGTGTGGCCCACTGTCAGCACAAAATGTTTTGAGTCTTCTCAAATTGGATGAGCTATTCGAGAACCGGTAGGCCGCACGAAGTTTATAACCTAATGAAATCAGCAAGTGATTCAGTGGTTCACAAACGATCTTACCGAAGTATGACTGTTTATGCGTCTCGATGACCCAGTAAGCCATACTCTGGTTTGTCTGCGTGATAAGTTTATTCCACGTCTGGCATAGCACGATGCCATCAGTAACCTGCGCCACCCATATTTCAATATTATCTCTGGATTAGGTTCTTATTCCAATTAACAATCACATGGTTGTATGTTTAAGCTAATAATGTCAATTTACCAATTAACTACTATCATACTACATCCACTGCGTCGCTTCCGCTTATCAGACCTTGGTTATCTGTTCCTGTTGCAATCTTTAATGCGCAAGCTCTTCAGCAAAACAGCCGGATTTGCTTGTTGCTCTAGCACGGACTTTTGGCATTTTATCAATATAAATTTGTTGCACTTTCGAGGCTCGAATGCAAGCACCAAATATGATGATTGGATCCACAAAAAATTGTCACCTAGGCTTTCTGGCACTGTCGAAACTGCTTAGGAAAGCTGCACCGGCTCTCTTATAGTTCTTAACTGCAAGGCGACATGGTCGTTGCAAGACATCGATCGCCTTAAACACGAGTACATCCTGAAATTTCACGCGGTGTAATGCCACCTTTCCCCCAGTGTAGCGCCATGCAAGCGTTACTGGAGACCCCTATAAAAACCCCGTTAAGGTGTACGGCCAACAGTTTGAAAGATATATTTTGACCAACTGATGGTCCTACTATTTTTCAAGGATTCTCTACTCTACCTTGAAAGGAGTTCTATTGAATGATGGCGGAACAACTTCGTTTTGTACTTTGGTCAAATTGTGAAACCTAATTCCAAGATTACATTACATGTAAAAGACTCGAGAAGAACCTTCCATTGTATCTTCATTCCAAAAAATGTAAGTAAAGCGACTGTTTAAAACGATGAAGTAAAATTCTCGCAACAGTCGCAACTGAGGTTCAACAAGTCTGCAACGCCTAACCTTATCACGCGAGATGTGAGTCAGGATTTCGACCAGGTAGATAATACACTCAACACATTCCCCATACTACGTAGACGCTTATGCAGCGCCGCGCATACCACGAACCAACAGTCGCGGGTTTACTTCACTTCTTTTCCAAAACAGCCCACGACAATGTGGACGCATCGGCTCTTGAGTGTATACTTGATTGCAGCTAGTGAATATCCTTCGTGCGACTTAAGACTTTACTTCTGATCACCTTGGGGTTTATAATGAGCCATCCAAAGGTTTCTTTACAACCAGTAGGATCCACTGGTTGTTCCCCTTGGAATACAATCTTTAAGGGATAGTAAAATTCCCTCTGGAGATATAGTACTGGATTTCGATTAGGCGCATGACATTGCTCTGTTATTGCACTCCCAGCAGCACAAAGAAAATGAAATATTGGAGATGGTCCCTTGCTTCGGCATGCAAGTTGCGCATTCGGCAACAACAATTCTTTCAAATACAAAATGGCAAATTCAGCAGAAAGAATATTTTGAACCAGGAATCGTTAACATCGACACCACTTTTTTCTACTTTAAGGTATAATTATTCCAGAAATCTCACGTTCCGTAGGCACTGATTTATCACTCTCTTTAGTATATCCAGTATATGTCCAAAGAGGGAGGGGGAAATATTCAAGATACTATTGGAGGCACCTGATAAAAGAGCCAAGAGACTTCCTCACCAATGAAATTGCACTCATTCAAAACGGAACAGACATCCGAAATTGTATGCGCTCGTTAGTGGTTTGTAGTACAAGCTTGTGAATACTTACAGAATCCAGTGGCTTAATAAGAAGCCTTTGGGGATGTTATTCAGGCTGAACAATAAATGTTAATATCCGTTTAATATGTCTGACATCCATGTATAGACGCAATACACTACTCATAAGGTTGCCGAAAATTCTTCGACAACCCACAAAATTTATTAAAAACCCTCCATGTCGACCGCTTTCACAAGTTGGTGCGACCTGTACAGGAGTTCTGTTGTAGTAAAAAAATGTTTGATCTCCACGACTCACTTTGTTGCACTTGCTGGGTTTGTGTGGACAGATCGTGGACTAACGAAACGAGTTCATCCCATAGAGTGTGTATCCGGTCCAAACGGGTCTGAACTTCGTTCTCTAGATCCGGATAGCCTTCAGCTAGTGTCTGACCCATCTGAAAAAGTAAAAACATTGTCCCACATACAAGTATACGTGCTATGTCAAAATCTAGTAAACGCTCATGCTGTATTGAAAGCCTATTTCTCATCGCATTGAGTGAATCAAGAGTTGAGTTTCTCAGTGTGGGGAAAAACATGTTATAAGGATGATAAAAACTGGAAGGATTTCTGTGCACCGGAAACGCTGTCGTAAGGGCTTTTGGAAGAGTACAATTAATCTTTTTCGAGTATTATGCATGGACATACAATAATAAAAATAAATAATCGTTCAGCTGTAGAACCCTTTCAATGCCTAACTGCCATGCCACCCGAAGGTTGCACGAGGGCTGGGATACTACCAGGTAAAAGCACAGTTGAGAATTGGTCCAAATTCACGTGCAACAGTGAAAGTGCTAAAGAAATCAAATGCTCTAGACCTATGTAAACTGAGAAAGAAATCATTTCGTGAAATACTTGAAGTAGACGTTCACGTGACCGAGGGTATGATGGAATTTCGATAGGTGAAGCAAACATGTAGGTCATGCGTTGCTAACTGGTGTCCATTCGTCACCGAGAGGACGCAACACAATGAGGTCGACTGCTTGTAACAGTCGAGTTGCAAACTTTGAACGGTGTAAATAAAAGCTGATGTGAACGAACGATACCAAGAGATACCCATTGAATAACGGGTTCGGACAAAGAAAAAAGGGTTGAGTAACGGTCGATAAATTAAGCATGCATATCCCCTTACGTAGTTCACAATACCTGTTGTATATCGGGCACATCAGAAAGATACAAGCGCATATGGTCTTGAGACCGTACATTGCTTCCAATATAAGTATGCTGAGGACAAGCATGTAAGCAGAAACCAGATAGTTGATTTTCTTACAACATTCTAAGTTTTGATCCTCATTCCAAAACAAGTCTTAAGCAGCAGCTAGAAGACAACAATGGGCTGCTCACACTGTCTTCCGGGGAACTTTGTCACCCAAATCCAAATCTGCCTTGGGAAGCCGGTTTTCACTCTAAAAGCAAACGTCGTTGGGAGGCACCCACATGAATAGCTAACCTTGCTGTCTGATTAATGTTAGTCACAACGTCTAACATAAGTGGGTTGGGTTTTAACAAAAATCCGGCCCACTAATTATTGTCCATTAACCCCTTTCCCTTTGTACTAGTCCTCACTGAGGCTCAAACCTCCAAATCTTGGCTTTTCCAGTCATGCACTTCATCTGTGTTTCCGTTTCTACACTCACTCCCTTATACTCGTTTGAAATCTTCACGGTGGACAAACGAAATTCTTTCAGATTTGTGAGCTTGAATTCAAACTCTTTAGAATAAGAGAGACGCGGCCTCTTTTTTATATTTGTTGAGGCTTTAAACGAGAACAAACAATTTAGACATAATCCAGTGAATAAACTTACACCTTCGACGAATTCTTGACCTAGAGATCCTGTATGCAGGAAGGCCGAATTATTCTACAACTTTGCTAGCCAGCTTTCCTCCTTTCGTACCTGATCCAACCCGATCCGCAACCGGGACGGCCACGTTACTTAGACGCTTGTTCTCTCTTAACCTCACACTCAGGTGATCACATTATAAGCCCCTCTATTAATGTGACTTTTCAGTACACTGCCTTTTTTCTTCTTTCCTTCGCCCCTCCCCCCCACGAAGAGAATTCGTAACCCGCTATGTATTATGCCGATACTCTCCCACTGGCTGGGACGGAAGGATTTTGGTCAAATGGCAGTTGATCTTTTTGATAAACTTGGTAATTTGCTTGAGGATGTCTCGTCGCCACTTGTTGCATCTTTAGTATGCAGCTTTTAGACGAACAGATCAACTGCCACCTGATCAATCGTCAACTTACGCACCCGAATTACCAGTATTTCGACACTCATCATCATCAAAGACAGCAACATCAGTGTTGACACTGAT